>NW_027077919.1:0-129000 GCF_963930625.1 Muntiacus reevesi
GCCAGGAGAGACAGAGGCAGAAAGAGATGAGGGTTCAGAGAGAGACTGGAAGACAGCGTGTGGGCAGGGGGTGCCTCGGGCAGGATGCCAGGCAGCTGCAGAGACCACCCGGCCGTGAGCAGCCAAAGCGATGGGGGCGGGGGGAGGCCACTGAGCAGCGGCGGGCCTGGAGAGGCCCAGGGTGGGAGGACACCTGAGATCTCCGCGCTCCGCGCCCCGCCTCCCTCCCCCCAACCCCCTGCACGCATGCCAAGCAGGGGCGCTCTGACACTAGCTTCTCTGGAGTTTTGTCACTTGAATTTCTCTCCCTCTGCTCAACTGAGTGATGACAGTGTATTGAACAGCTAGGTCATTTCCAAATAAATTAAGCTTAGTGTTTCACAGGACACCCGGACATGTATGGAGAGACCAGCACGGATGCATGGACACCAACCTTGGTAACTGGACAACCAATGGGAAATTACTGTCTGACTCAGGAGAGAGAAAGAAACCCGAACAGATGGAATGAAATGAACAGAAACACAGGCTTTGCAACTCACACCCTAATTCAATTACCAGAAAATAAACAACACTATAACCATTTTAGAAAAGCAATAGACCTCTCCATGACCTTTGGTCGGGTGAGGAGTTCAAACACACAGCAACAAAAAAGCCAACTTTTCCAAGTCGTGAATATGTTAGTTCACACATTGACTTTTACATTGAAATGTGTAACAAATAAACTTAAAATCATTGACTCACTACATAAGCATGGAAGTATTTTAAATATAAAATGTGTTCTATAGTATTCAGGAAGCACTTGGCACATCTGTAAGTGTATCAGACCCAAAACTGGAACGTAGTGGAAGAGTCAGGAGAGTCTACAAATGAATCCCTAACTAAAAGGAATATACAGGATTACTGTAGATAAAAAAGGTTAAAGAAGAGAAGCTAGAAATCAGTCAATAAATGTCTTAGGGGTTAGCTTAGAGTGACTAGCCTCTGCGTGACTCTTTAAATTTTTCATGTTTGCAGCTTCCATATTTTCCATTTTGAGAATAATACTTTCGCCTCCAAACCAGAGTGACTTGGGGACACAAAGGTAGAAGTCGATAATTTTCTTTGCCTATGTCTGAATATTTACAGTCAGAGGTAGAAAAGGAGGAGTCTGTCCCTTGTCTAGATGATGTCAATCCCCAGGTGTGGGATGTCTCCAGTCCTGGTTTAGCCATAAATGTTCCACCAGTAAAGATTTCTCTGAGACCAAATGCTCCCTAGCCCTGGAAAAGACAATATCCCTTAAAACCAGTAGCTCTTGAGGGTCTTAAACCATTAGTTAACAAATACCGAGATACTGGAACTCGAATCAGCTGTGAGTCCCCCTGAAACACCCCAATCTTGCCCGTTCAAAAACCAGATGGATCTTACCGATTCGTCCAGGATCTAAGAGCTGTTAATGAAGCTGTGGTTCCCATCCACCCCATAGTCCCAAACGCATATAACCTCCTATCCCAAGTCCCAGGAAATGCCAAGTACTTCTCAGTCGTGGACCTTCAAGGTGCTTTCTTTTGCATGCCTCTCCATCCTGAATCCCAAAAACTCTTTGCTTTTGAGTGGCGGGACTTGGAAACAAGAGAGACCATACAACTCTCGACTGGACTCGACTACCCCAAGGGTTTAGGGACAGCCCTCATATCTTCGGGATTTCCTCGGGGAGAGAACTAAGGGAATTAACTTTAACAAACAGTAGTCTAATACAGTATGTGGATGACTTGCTCATAGCTAGGCCAGATTTTACCAGCTCTCAAATGGACACTATTTAAAACGCTAACTTTCCTGTATGAAAAGGGTTATCGAGTATCCCCCAAGTTGGCTCAGATTAGCTTAACCCAAGTAAAATACCTTGGATTTATAATTACGGAGAGAAAAAGAATGCCTGACCCCGAGGGGAGATCCCTCATCTTAAATACCCCGTACCCCCAAACAAAACAACAGCTTAGGGGATTTTTAGGAAGGACCGGGTTTTGCAGTATCTGGATTCCTAATTATGGCAATCTGGCCAGACCCCTATATGAAAAATTAAGGGGGAAAGAGGAAGAGCCACTCGACTGGCATGAGACCTGCAAGGTGGCCTTTAATGCCCTAAAAGAGTCCATCATTACAGCCCCAGCTTAAGCCTCCCAAACCTGGAGAAGCTTTTTAGACTCTATGTTTCTGAACGGACAGGAACTGCTCTTGGGGTGTTAGGGCAGATGATGGGACCCGTATTACAACCTGTGGCTTATCTCTCAAAATAACTAGATGAGGTGGCCAGAGGGTGGCCCACTTGCCTCCGGGCAGTAGCAGCCACCGCTCTTATGGTTAAGGAGGCATCTAAGCTGACCCTGGGTCAGCCCACCCCAGTGTATACGCCTCACCGGGTGCAAGCAGTCTTGGAAACGAAAGGGGACAGGTGGATGACAGGGGGAAGGATCACCCAATACTAAGCCCTCCTCCTTGACACTCCAGAAATAAATTTGAGGGTCTGCCAGACTTTCAATCCAGCAACCTTACTGCCAGATCCCCCTACCTCCCCTCTGGATCACCAATGCATACAAATCACAGACGAGTTATACTCTTCTCGCCTGGACCTATCAGAGACACCTTTATCTGACCCAGAGGAAAACTGGTACCCAGATGGCAGCAGTTTGGTAGAAAAGGGAGAGAGGAAAGCAGGATATGCTGTAGCGAGCCTGGAAGAAACTAAGGAAAGTGGTTCTCTTCCCCCAGACACCTCAGCCCAGAAAGCTGAACTTTTTGCCCTGACAAGAGCTTTGGAGTTAGGAGAAGGAAGGAAGATTAATGTGTATATGGACTCTAAGTATGCTTTCCTCATTCTGCGTGCCCATGCAGCAATTTGCAAAGAAAGAGGGATGCTCAGTGCCCGAAGCTCTGCTATTAAACCCAAAGAGCTCATTCTCAGGCTCCTGGAGGCATTCAAACTTCCTGCAAATTTAGCTGTCATCCACTGCAAGAGACACCAAAAGGGGCAAGAAAAAGAGGCTCAGGGATATAGGAAAGCTGATCAAGAAGTAGGACCAGCTGCCACTGCTATCTGCCCCCTTTTCCCAAAGAAACCCTGACTCCAGATTTTACCCAGGGGGACATTCCCGATATGCTGAGCAGAGCTGGGAGATTGGGTCACATGGGTGGTTTCAGCCTGATCAGGCCCAAATAATACTCCCTGATTCTCAGGTTTAAAAAATTACTAACACCTTACATAAGAGCACCCATTTTGGAAGAGATAATCTAGAAATCTTGCTTAAGTCTATTCTCTACCATCCCCAGTTAGCTAAGGTTGTTAAACAGGTCACACAAAATTGTGACACCTGTCTAAAAAATAACCCAAAAACCAGACCTCCTCTAATTACACCTGTCCAACATCGGGGATCATACCCAGGAGCGGACTGGCAAGTAGAATTTACAGCCATGCCCAAGACCCAAGGGTTTTCTTACTTGCTAGTCTTTATTGACACATTCACAGGATGGATCGAAGCGTTCCCTACTGAGACAGAGAGAGCTACAGAAGTCTGTAAAGCTCTGCTGAAGGAGATAGTGCCTAGGTTTGGGCTGCCTCGGTCACTTCAGAGTGAAAACGGGCCCTCACTTACAGCCACGATACCCCGGAACCTAGCCGCATGCTTAGGCATAAAATACCGGCTCTGCTCATCCTGGAGGCCTCAAGCTTCAGGAAAGGTAGAGAGAGCCAACCAGACTCTTAAAAGGGCTCTGGCTAAGCTATGTCAAGAAACACATAATAAGTAGACACATATGCTGCCCATAGCCCTCATGAGGGTACGGATATCCCCCAAACGGCCACTATTGTTAAGTCCTAATGAAATTATGTATGGAGGTGCATTCTTAACTTCTGATTTGTTTTTTGACGAGGATGCCAATACACTCTTAAAACATAATTGACTTGGGAAGGTTTCAACAAGAACTCCAACGGTATGGAGAACAGGTCCTCCCTAAACCGCAGGAAGACTTGAAAAATCCCCAGGTAAAGCCAGGGAATCAAGTATCAGTAAAGACCTGGCAAGAAAAAGGGAGTCCAAACCAGCTGTCCGAGAAATGGACAGGGCCATATCAGGTTGTTCTAGTGACTTCAACGGCTGTAAAAAGGAAGGGTCTATCTGCCTGGGTCCACAATTCTAGGATAAAACCCTATGGCCTACAGGAGGGGGAGACAGAAACTGAGACTCCAAAGCCAGAGGACAGCTATTCCTGTGAACCTGTTGAAGATCTCAGGCTCTTCTTCAAGCAGAACCCCTTCAATCCTGCCTCAGATAAGTAAAATGCATCACATGATGTTCTTCCTCTTTCTAATCATATCTCCCTGTATGGCTATTGATTTCTCCCTAAACGAGGCATGTTCACTTGCAAACCACACTGCTTCTCATCTCAACCTAACAAGCCCGGGCTGCATCTGCATTAATGACAAAGGTTGGGGGTATGTCCAACCCATCCCAGGGTATCAATATCAATGGCCCAACCATCCAGCCGAGCTATGGGCTGTTACTCAGCACCCCCATGTGGTCGTAATATGGCCTTTTGGGAAAAGGGGGAAAAAAAAACTTCATGTATTGGTGCCAGCAACAACTGTCTCTATTTACCCCCTGGAAGACATCTGCAATCCCACCTGAGCCCTTATTTTCTCTTGTGACTAACATCCCCCAAGTGACCTTCCCTATCTCTCTAAAAAGCCACTCCCTAAGAGGGGTGTCAGCGAGAAATCTAGTCGAATCACAAGGTGGGGTGACCATCACTGTTGAAACTGATGGGAAAAACCGGGAGAGGCCCTGCAGCTGGGAGACCAGCCGACGCCACCCCCGGCCAGCACCCGCCTGGCCCGGCCCGGGGCACTTCCCGGACCCCGAGCGGTCTGGCGAGGCTGCGGGAGATCTGCCGTGTGGGGGGGGTTGGCTTGAGCGGGGAGGACCTCTCCATGCCCCCTCACCCCCTGCCCCCCACCATCCCGTTTGCTGATCAGGGTCACGTGGCTCCAGAAGAGCGGTGCTTCGGCCCGGTGCCGCGGTCCCCAGAGCCTCCTGCGGGCTTAGGGGCAGCCCAGCCGGGACCTCAGGCGCCCATCCTGCCGGCTGCGCAAACCCCCCGGAGCGCCTCAGGCCCGCCCTGTCGCCCTACCGAGGCCCGCCCTGCCCCCACGCCGCCGGCCCAGCACAGGACCTTCCTGGGAGAGCAGAGGAGCGACAGCCAGGCACATGGAGAGGCACTCGCACGCACCCACGCCAGGAGAGACAGAGGCAGAAAGAGATGAGGGTTCAGAGAGAGACTGGAATACAGCGTGTGGGCAGGGGGGGGCTCGGGCAGGATGCCGGGCAGCTGCAAATGCCACCTGGCCCTGAGCAGCCAACGCGATGAGGGTTGGGGGAGGCCGTGGAGCAGGGGCAGGCCTGGAGAGGCCCAGGGTGGGAGGGCACCTTAGATCCCCTCAGTCTGAGCCCCACCCCCCTTCCCCCAACCCCCTGCAGACACGCCACTCCTGGGCGCTCAGACATATGCTTCTCCGGAATTTGGTCACCTGAATTTCTATCCTTGTGCTCTAATGTGGGATGACAGTGTATTGAACAGCTAGGTCATTTCCAAATAAATTAAGGTTAGTGTTTCACAGGACACCCGGACATGAATGCAGAGACCAGCACGGATGCATGGACACCAACCTTGGTAACTAGACAACCAATGGGAAATTCCTGTCTGACTCAGGAGAGAGAAAGAAACCCGAACAGATGGAATGAAATAAACAGAAACACAAACTTTGCAACTCACACCCTAATTCAATTACCAGAAAAAAAACAACAGTATAACCATTTTAGAAAAGCAATAGACCTCTCCATGACCTTTGGTCGGGTGAGGAGTTCTAACACACAACAAAAAAAGCCACCTTTTCCAAATTGGCAATATGTTAGTTCCCACATTGACTTTTACATTGAAATGTGTAACAAATAAACTTAAAATCATTGACTCACTACATAAGCATGGAAGTATTTCAAACATAAAATATGTTCTATAGTATTCAGGAAGCACTTCGCACATCTGTAAGTGTATCAGACCCCAAACTGGAACTTAGTGGAAGAGTCAGCATAGTCTAAAAATGAATCCCTAACTAAAAGTAATACACAGGATTACGTAGATTAAAAAGGTTAAAGAAGAGAAACTAGAAATCAGTCAATAAATGTTTTAGGGGTTAGCTTAGAGTAACTAGCCTCTGTGTGACTTTTTAAATTTTTCATGTTTGCATCTTCCAAATTTTCCATGGTGAGAATATTAATTTCATATCATTTTCGAGATCAGTCTCACACTAAAGACAGTAAGAGTGGAATAAGTAATAAGAAATGCTTGGGGAGGGGGAAAGAAATGCTTGAACTAAAGGTGGTAGTGATGAAATTATTTGCAGGGCATCCAAGGAGTCACAGATGTAGAGAACAGACGTGTGGACACGGGGAGGGGGAAGGAAGGAGAGGGTGAGATGAAAGCACAGGAACATGGAAACATAGTACCATACGTTAAAAGAGATGCCAATGGAATTTGCTGTATGACTCAGTGGACTGAAACAGGGACTCTGCAACAAGCTAGAGGGGTGGAATGGGGAGGGGGAGATGGGAGAGAGGTTCAGGAGGGAGGAGACATATGTACACCTGTGGCTCATTCATGTTGATGTTTGGCAACAAAATTCTGTAAAGCAACTATCCTTCAATTGAAAGAAAAAGTCATGTTTGGACTTACCAAACAAGGTCTTGTGTACTTCTATCATGTCCTTCTGTTTCGTGCTGCCATCATTTACTCATTCTTCCATTTCATTAAACAGACTAGTCAAGTTTTTGCCAAAAATATCTTGAGCTCCTGCATTATGCTGATCAACTGCTTTCTCGCAATCCAGTTTAGAATGGAGACCAAAGAAACCTTTTGTCTTTTCTTCAAGTGTTTAAAACCATTCTCTATGTGATTTTTAAAAATAAATGTGGATAAGATGGATATGACCAAAGCAATCTAATGACCATATCTGTGCTTCATTAAAGACTTCTGCAGAGAATAGTAAATTATATATATAGTATCAGAAGAATTTTTTAAATCCAAGCCAACATTTATTTCTCCTCCGCTAGCCATCTAAACAAAGAAATCTGAGTTTACCAATCAATGTCCATAGTCATGCTCCCTCACCGATTTTTACCCAGTATGTGTTACTCAGGCAGGAGACACTGCTTCGATTCCTGGGTCAGAAAGATCTGCTGGAGAAGGGATAGGCTACCCACTCCAGTATTAGTGGGCTTCCCTTGTGTCTCAGTTGGTAAAGAATCATTCTTCTTTCACAAGAGCAGCTCAACGCCTCTCAAAGCAAATACAGGATGGTAATAACTAATGCAGGACAAAGTTGATTCTGTATATTTACAGTACTCACTAATGAGCTTGACAAAGATACTAGATCTGTTTCCACATTTTTTTTTTTTTTTGTAATATCCGCATGTGCAGGTGAAAGTGGCTCAGTTCGTGCCTGACTATTTGCCTCGCCATGGACTATACAGTCCATGGAATTCTCTAGCCCAGAATACTGGAGTGTGTAGCCTTTCCCTTCTCCAGGGAATCTTCCCGACCCAGGACTCCAAGCGGGGTCTCCTGCGTTGCAGACAGATTCTTTACCAACTGAGCTAGTAGGGCTTCCCTGGTCGCTCAGTTGCTAAAGAATATCTGCATAACTGTCTATCAATTTTGAATTAGCAAACTGTCTGTGAGCACGGCCGGTCATAAGCAGCTTCTGTGAGAGGACAGAAGCATGTCTGTCTGACTTGCTTCTCCGCGGAGCTTTCACTGTTCTTGCGCTAGTGCACATGGCAAGTATTAGGTTCGGTTTGTAAGTGAGAAACTAATGGCTACATTCACAGCTGGCCACTGAGGTACTTAATGGGAGAGGCAATCCCAGCTCTACCAAGCAGTAGCCATCACGAAATCAGCTCTTGTCATTGTAGCCAAGTTCCGTGAATTTTTAATGTTATTTCTGTGTTCTTGAAGAAGATGCCTTCGCCCTGCCAGTAAGACATATTTCCATAACACATAGCCATGCACTCAATCGATGTGCATCCTCCAGTAAAGCCCAGCCCCGATGTCTTAGAGGAGCCTCTCTGCCCATTGTCCTAAGCCAGTCTAATTTTGTGTGAACCATGAAAACTCAGTGTGTTTATTACGCTTGTGCTTATGAAGGGAGGTCTGAGAAGGCACTTCTGAAGGTTTATTCCTACCAGTCGTTGTCATTTTTATCGAGTCTTTATTTTATTTTATTTTATTTTTTATTTTAGATCTACCAGTTTCTTGCTACCAACCAGTCTCCCTCCACCCTCATGCACACATGATCAGTCATGGAATCCCGTGGACTTCAGCCCTCCAGACTCCTCTGTCCATGGATTTTCCCAGGCAAGGATACTGGAGTGGGTTTCCATTTCCTTCTCCATGTATGGAGTCTTTAAAGATTCCATCACTGAGGTGTTGCTTCTCCACTTGTACATGCCCTTTCTCCCTAAGTGCATTAGAAGTCATCCCCACTTCCCAACATGTCTGTCTTCCGTCCTCTCGAGTATGTATTGCTTGAGCTCACCACAGCGTCAGGATATTCTAGAAACCCTTCTGATTGCAGTCTCTTCGGGAGGTTGCAAGTGCTTCAAACCTCAGGAGTTTACAAAGCACTTTTTACAACCTCAGCTGAAGGGGAAGTCAACACTCAGTGACAGTCACAGGCTTCCATGGCCTGGACTTGATTATGGGCTGTGCTTTCATAATCATCGTGCTTCCTATACCATCTAAGATGTCACTGAGAATCTTTTTCTTTCTCATCATTGTGTCTTTCATGTTTATTTAGATATATTATAAGTTTTCCTATATATCTTGTTTTAGGGATGAGGGTCTTAGGTCAGTAGAACTTACTACAACTGACCCCAGTTACCTGTGTTGGGACAGGAAAAAGAATGATCAGCTGCTGGATTCTTAAGATTACGTATGAAAATATTTTTCATTTTACTGTGTGCAGTCATCTGATTCTAACTTTCTGAAGTACGCATTTATAAAAATCAAAAAACCGCCTAACTACTAGGCAGTCTCCCATCCAAGTACTGACCAGGCCCGACCCTGCTCAGTTTCCCAGATCAGAGGAGATAGGGCTAGTTCAGGGTGGTCTGGCCTTAGACAGAAGCGGCTGCCAGGCGCCCCAAGAGCCCTGCGTTGTGCCTCCCTTGCGTTCTGAGCTGCCCTTCGGGCCTCGGGCAGCAGCTCTGGAGGGGGCGCGCGCTGCACTGGAGCCGCACGACCCGCGACTGGACTCCGGCCGACAAGGGCCTGCAGCTTGGGGGCCAGCGGAGGGCGCCCCAGCCCCGCACACCTTCAGCCCGGCCGAGCACCCGTCTGGCCAGGCCGGGGCCTGGCATGCCTGCGGGACCTGGGGTTGGGGGAAGGGGGTGGGTAGAGCAGCAATGATTTCTCGGTTCGCCCTCACCCCCTGCCCCCCACCATCCCGTTCGCTGCTCAGGATCACGAGGCTCCGGACGAGCGGGGCTTCGGCCCGGGGCCGCGGTCCCCGGAGCCTCCTGCGGGCTTAGGGACAGCCCAACCGGGGCCAGGCCAGGGCCCGAGGCGCCCATCCTGCCCGGTGCGCAAACACCCTGGAGCGCCTCAGCCCCGCCCTGTCGCCCTACGGAGGCCGCCCTGCCCCCACGCCAAGGGCCCAGCACAGGACCTTGCTGAGGGAGCAGACGAGCTACAGCCAGGCAAACAGACAGGCACTCGCAGGGACCCACACCAGTTGAGACAGAGGGAGAAAGAGACGAGGGTTCAGAGAGAGACTCGAAGACAGCGTGTGGGCAGGAGGGGCCTCGGGCAGGATGCCGGGCAGCTGCAGAGGCCACCTGGCCCTGAACGGCCAATGAGATGGGGCCAGGGGGAGGCCGCCCAGCAGGGGTGGGCCTGGAGAGACCCAGGGTGGGAGGGCACCTGAGATCTCCACGCTCCGCGCCCCACCCCCCGCCCCCCAACCCCCTGCTCGCATGCCATGCCGGGGCGCTCTGACACTAGCTTCTCTGGAGTTTGGTCACCTGAATTTCTCTCCTTGTGCTCAAATGAATGATGACAGTGTATTGAACAGCTAGGTCATTTCCAAATATATTAAGCTTAGTGTTTCATAGGACACCCGGACATGTATGGAGAGACCAGCCAGGATGCATGGACACCAACCTTGGTAACTACACAACCAATGGGAATTAACAGTCTGACTCAGGAGAAAGAAAGAAACACAAACAGATGGAATGAAATGAACAGAAACACAAACTTTGCAACTCACACCATTATTCAATTACAAAAAAACAGAACAAAACAAAAACAAAACAAAAAATCCACTATAACCAGTTTAGAAAAACAATAGACCTCTCCATGACCTTTGGTTGGGTGAGGAGTTCTAACATACAACCAAAAAAAGCCAACTTTTCCAAGTCCTGAATATGTTAGTTCACACATTGACTTTTACATTGAAATGTGTAACAAAAAAACTTAAAATCATTGATTCACTACATAAGCATGGAAGTATTTTAAACATTAAATATGTTCTGTAGTGTTCAGGAAGCACTTGGCACATCTGTAAGTATATCAGACCAAAAACTGGAACTTAGTGGAAGAGTCAGGATAGTCTAAAAATGAATCCCTAACTAAAAGGAACACACAGGATTACTGTATATTAAAAAGGATAAGAAGAGAAGCTAGAAATCAGTCAATAAATGTTTTAGTGGTTAGCTTAGAGTGACTAGCCTCTGCGTGACTCTTTAAATTTTTCATGTTTGCAGCACCGAATTTTCCATGGTGAGAATAATACTTTTGCCTCTAAACCAGAGTCACTTGGGGATACAAAGGCAGTAGTCGATAATTTTCTTTGCCTCTGTCTGAATATTTACAGTTGGAGGTAGAAAAGGAGGAGTCTGTCCTTTGTCTAGATGAGGTCAATCCCCAGGTGTGGGATGTCTCCAGCCCTGGTTTAGCCATAAATGTTCCACCAGGAAAGATTTCTCTGAGACCAAATGCTCCCTAGCACTGGAAAAAGCAATATTCCTTAAAACCAGAAGCTCTTGAGGGTCTTAGACCATTAGTTAACAAATACCGAGATACTGGAATTGTAATCAGCTGTGAGTCCCCTTGCAATACCCCAGTCTTGCTCGTTCAAAGACCAGATGGATCTTACCGATTCATACAGGATCTAAGAGCTGTTAATGAAGCTGTGGTTCCCATCCACCCCATAGTCCCAAAACCATATACCCTCCTATCCCAAGTCCCAGGAAATGCCAAGTACTTCTCAGTCTTGGACCTTCAAGGTGCTTTCTTTTGCATTCCTCTCCATCCTGAATCCCAAAAACTCTTTGCTTTTGAGTGGCGGGACTTGGAAACAAGAGAGACCATACAACTCTCGACTGGACTCGACTACCCCAAGGGTTTAGGGACATCCCTCAATCTTTGGGACTTCCTCGGGGAGAGAACTAAGGGAATTAACTTTAACAAACAGTAGTCTAATACAGTATGTGGATGACTTGTTCATAGCTAGGCCAGATTTTACCAGCTCTCAAATGGAAGCTATTTAAAACTCTAAATTTCCTATATGAAAAGGGTTATAGAGTATCCCCCAAGTAGGCTCAGATTAGCTTAACCCAAGTAAAATACCTTGGATTTATAGTTACGGAGAGAAAAAGAATGCCTGACCCCGAGGGGAGATCCCTCATCTTAAATACCCCGTACCCCCAAACAAAACAACAGCTTAGGGGATTTTTAGGAAGGACCAGGTTTTGCAGGATATGGATTCCTAATTATGGCAATCTGGCCAGACCCCTATATGAAAAGTTAAGGGGGAAAGTGAAAGAGCCACTCAACTGGCTTGAGACCTGCAAGATGGCCTTTAATGCCCTAAAAGAGTCCATCACTACAGCCCCAGCTTTAGGCCTCCCAAACCTGGAGAAGCCTTTTAGACTCTATGTTTCTGAAAGGACAGGAACTGCTCTTGGGGTGTTAGGGCAGATGATGGGGCCCGTATTACAACCTGTAGCTTATCTCTCAAAATAGCTATATGAGGTGGCCAGAGGGTGGCCCACTTGCCTCTGGGCAGTAGCAGCCACCGCTCTTATGGTTAAGGAGGCATCTAAGCTGACCCTTGGTCTGCCCACCACAGTGTATACGCCTCACCAGGTGCAAGCAGTCGTGGAAACGAAAGGGGACAGGTGGATGACAGGGGGAAGGATCACCCAATACCAAGCCCTCCTCCTTGACACTCCAGAAATAAAGTTGAGGGTCTGCCAGACTTTCAATCCAGCAACCTTACTGCCAGATCCCCCACTTTCCCTCCGGATCACCAATGCATACAAATCACAGACGAGTTATACTCTTCTCACCGGGACCTATCAGAGACACCTTTATCTGACCCAGAGCAAAACTGGTACACATATGGCAGCAGTTTTGTAGAAAAGGGAGAGAGGAAAGCAGGATATGGTGTAGCGAGCCTGGAAGAAACTAAGGAAAGTGGGTCTCTTCCCCCAGACACCTCAGCCCAGAAAGCTGAACTTTTTCCCTGACAAGAGCTTTGGAGTTAGGCGAAGGAAAGAAGATTAATGTGTATATGGACTCTAAGTATGCTTTCCTCATTCTGCCTGCCCATGCAGCAATTTGGAAAGAAAGAGAGATGCTCAGTGCCCGAAGGTCTCCTATTGAACACAAAGAGCTCATTCTCAGGCTCCTGGAGGCAGTCAAACTTCCTGCAAAATTAGCTGTCATCCACTGCAAGAGTCACCAAAAGGGGCAAGAAAAAGAAGCTCAAGGAAATAGGAAAGCTGATCAAGAGGCAGGAGGAGCTGCCGGGGAAGCTACCTCTGCCACTGCTATCTGCCCCCTTTTCTCCAAGGAAACCCTGACTCCAGATTTTACCCCACGGGGACATTCCCGATATGCTGAGCAGAGCTGGGAGATTGGGTCACATGGGTGGTTTCAGCCTGATCAGGCCCAAATAATACTCCCTGATTCTCAGGTTTAAAAAATTACTAACACCTTACATAAGAGCACCCATTTTGGAAGAGATAATCTAGAAATCTTGCTTAAGTCTATTCTCTACCATCCCCAGTTAGCTAAGGTTGTTAAACAGGTCACACAAAATTGTGACACCTGTCTAAAAAATATCCCAAAAACCAGACCTCCTCTAATTACACCTGTCCAACATCGGGGATTATACCCAGGAGAGGACTGGCAAGTAGAATTTACAGCCATGCCAAGACCCAAGGATTTTCTTATTTGCTAGTCTTTATTGTCACATTCCCTGGATGGATCGAAGCGTTCCCTACTGAGACAGAGAGAGCTACAGAAGTCTGTAAAGCTCTGCTGAAGGAGATAGTGCCTAGGTGTGTGCTGCCTCGGTCACTTCAGAGTGACAATGCGCCCTCATTTACAGCCACGATATCCCAGAACCTAGCCGCATGCTTAGGCATAAAATACCGGCTCCGCTCATCCTGGAGGCCTCAAGCTTCAGGAAATGTAGAGAGAGCCAACCAGACTCTTGAAAGGGCTCTGGCTAAGCTATGTCAAGAAACACATAATAAGTGGACACATAGGCTACCCATAGCCCTCATGAGGGTACGGATATCCCCCAAACGGCCACTATTGTTAAGTCCTTATGAAATGATGTATGGAGGTCCATTCTTAACTTCTGATTTGTTTTTTGACGAGGATGCCAATATACTCTTAAAACATATAATTGACCTGGGAAGGTTTCAACAAGAACTCCAACGGTATGGAGAACAGGTCCTCCCTAAACCACAGGAAGACTTGAAAAATCCCCAGGTAAAGCCAGGGGATCAAATATCAGTAAAGACCTGGCAAGAAAAAGGGAGTCCAAACCAGCTGTCCGAGAAATGGACAGGGCCATATCAGGTTGTTCTAGTGACTTCAACTGCTGTAAAAGTGAAGTGTCTATCTGCCTGGGTCCACAATTCTAGAATAAAACCCTATGGCCTACAGGAGGGGGAGACAGAAACTGAGACTCCAAAGCCAGAGGACAGCTATTCCTGTGAACCTGTTGAAGATCTCAGGCTCTTGTTCAAGCAGAACCCCATCAATCCTGCCTCAGATAAGTAAAATGCATCATATGATGTTCTTCTTCTTTCTAATCATATCTCCCTGTATGGCCATTGATCTCTCCCTAAACGAGGCATGTTCACTTGCAAACCACACTGCTTCTCAACTCAACCTAACCAGCCCGTGCTGGATTTGCATTAATAGCAAAGGTTGGGGGTATGGCTTCTTCCCTCAAGCCTCATGAATCAGTCTCTGCTACCTTCAAAGTCTTCTGCAGCTTCCTCACCTCTCTCAGCCTTCAGAGAACTGAAGAGACTTACGAGACTTTTAAGGCTTCCCTTGTGGCTCAGTCGGTAAATCTGCCCTCAATGCGGGAGACCCGGGTTCAATCCCTGTGTCATGAAGATCCACTGGAGAAGGAAATGCCAACCACTCCCAGTACTCTTGTCCGGAGAATCCCACAGACATAGGAGCCTGGCAGGCCACTGTCCATGGGGTTGCAGAGAGTCAGATGCGACTTAATGACTAAATCATCATCAGGGTTTGCTCAAGATTTGGCTTTGGCTTAAGGGTCATTCAAACTTTTTCCGCATCATCAATAAGGTTGTTTCACTTTCTTATTATTCCTGTGTTCACGAAATAGCCCTTTTACTTTCAAGAACTTTTCTTTTGCACTCACAACTTGACTAACCAGCACAGAGTTCTAGTTGTCAGCCTATCTTGACTGTCAACACACTTTCCTCACTAAGCTCATAATCATTTCTAGCTTTTGGTTTCAAGTAAGAGATACGCAACTCTTCCTTTCACTTGAACACCTGGTGCCTCAGATGGTAAAGAATCTGACCCAATGCAGTAGGCTGGGGTTTGATCCCTTGGTCAGGAGGATCCCCCAGAGAGGGAAATGGCAACCCACTCCAGTATTCTTACCTGCAGAACTCCATGGACAGAGAAGCCTGGCGAGCTACAATCCAGGGGTCACAAAGAGTTGGATACAACTGAGTGACAAACACACATACACTCAGAGGCCACTGCAGGGTTATTAACTGCCCTAATTTCAATACTGCTGAGTCTCAGGGAATAGGGAGACCTGAGGAGAAGGAGAGAGATAGGGAATGGCTGGCTGGTGGGGCAGTCAGAACACACATATTTTACTAAGATCACTGCACTATCTCCTGTGGGCACGGTTCATGGTTACAATTAATTACAAACTCCGAAACAATGACAACAGTATTATCAAAAGTCACCGATCACAGCTCACTCTAAGAAATAACAATGAAAAAGTGTGAAATACTGCGAGAATCACCAAACTGACACAGAGACCCAGAGTGTGCAAATGCTACTGGAAAGATGACGGACACCCTCAGTGCAGGGCTGCCGCAGAACTTCAGTTTCCAAAAACTGAATTTGCAGGTACAATAAAACACGGTCTACTTGTATTCTAAAGTATCGACAATGGGCATTTTGTCAAACAGTTTAAGAAAAGAGAAGTTCTTTGTACTGCAATTGTAATTTTTCTCCAAGTCTGAGATTGTTTCAAAACAAAAGTAAACAAAAATACAAACAGAGACACACAAACATACATATATACAGGGAGTCTTCACTTTTGCAACTAGTGTTAACTGAAATTTACGTACATCAGAATCCTGACTTCATAAGTGCACAACTCCAGAACAGGCATGGCAGTTTGCTACAGTGTGGAAATTGAGAGTTTTTTAAAAATATAAAAAATTTTAACAAGATTTTGTACACTTAATTTCTACACTGAAGTATTTTCTACCTAATTTTATACAGAAATGTCACACACATAAAACTGTTAATAAAATCAGAGGTTTCAAAAACAAAGAAAAATGTTCTATTTCTTAAACTAGAGTAATGTTTTATTATTATTCTTCAGAATTTAGTTACAAAGTAGTCTTTTCAAACCATTCAAAATTTTATAAATGACAATTAAAATTAACCTTAAAACCTTGCACTGGCTCTGGAAAAGACACTTCCATTTGGGAATGATATCTCTGTCCAAAGATTCCTTTTCCCTTTTAACTACTATTTCCATCATTAATGGCAAGATCATACAATTCTTCCTTCAGTGTTTGGAAGAAATGATCATGAAGATACTAAATGAAAACTGCAAGGTCCAAATCAGAGTATGTTGTGTCTATAAAAGGAGAAGCCAAAAGAATATATATATAATCATTTGTGAAGACACAGAAGTTATCCAAAAGAATACATTTAGAAACTAAGGAAGGGACATGGATGGCTGGCAGACAGAGACTGGACGGACACTTTTACTGTTATCCTTCTGTTCTTCTACACTGTCCTGTGGGACTTTCCTAGTGGTCCAGTGGTCCAGAATATGCCACCCAGTAGGGGATACAGGTTCAATCCCTGGTCTGGGGAGGTTCCACAGGGCAGCTAAGCCTGTGTGCCAGAACTAACGAAGCCCTCGAGCCCATGCTCTGCAACAAGAGGAGCTGCCGCAGAGAGGGGCCCGCGTCCCACAGCTGAAGAGCAGCCCCAGATAGTAATCCCCACTTGCAGCAACTGGAGAAAGCCTGTACATGGTGAAGACCTCATACTGCCGTATATACATAAGTAAATTCTTAAATGTGTTAAGTAGGTAAGTAAATAAATTATACTTTGTGAAGAAAATCTACTCAGAAAAAAAAAAGGTCCGATTTAAAAAAAAAAAAAAAAACACTTCAGACTAAGCAGATAGAACTAAGCAAACTCACGCCATTGACTAGTAACTTTTTCAAATGAAATAATAATAAAAAATCAATTTTTACACTAAGGCTGTCAAAAACTACATATATTTCAAATAATTTCATGTGATAAGGCCAACTTAAAGGCAAATTTTATCGAAAATAGAACTGGAATCTTCATTTAACTTCAAAAGCTAAGAAAGAAACTTTCAGATTTTTCCTAATTTATGCCTTAACATTTCAAAGACAGCATCCTTGAAGTTTAATACATGTTCTTGCCAATGTACACTCAGAAATATAACCAATCACATTTTCACGACATCTGTGTCTTTACACAGATGACGTGATTCAGAAAAATTAAAATTGTCAGAGAGAGATTATTGGAGTTGTTCAAGTTATCAAACTAGACACTTAACAAGTCTCTGTCTGGAATCTGGGCCCACTGATCAATCCCCATACCACACTTTCCCCAATCCATGCATGAGGTAGTTTAAAAACATCAGAAACAAGCTTACAGCACACTTACTGACACTAAACCCAACCCTTCAAATCCAGCAGTGTGCAAGGCTTCACTCTCTGCATGTACTATGGATTAAGATAAAATGCCAGATATTAAATATGCAGGTTGGTTACCCAACTCCTTAGTTTTCATTGTTTCTAATCCACTATTTTTTGAAAGCCAATATATGAACATAGTTAGGCACTAGGTGATACAGAGAAGAAAGTGTCCCTGGCATGACCCAAGTATTGTGATCACAGTCAAACAAAACCATGAGAGAAATGTGTTAAATGTCTACAAAAGGTGTAGCCCTAAGATACAGGAAGAATGTAAAGAGTATTCTGGAAAAGAATGAAAGAAGTCGTCAATAGATCAGCTGAATAAAATCAATTGGTACAGCAATAAAACAGATTCAGGTTCTAGAGACGACCCTGTTGAGAACACTTACAAAGGTTATCTTTTGTTTGGAAAGGCTATGGCCGAGCAATTACGAGTTACAAGGAAAGAAGTTCCCAAGGACTTCAGTGCCCCAACCAAAACCTTATGAATCATTAAAAAAAAAAAAAAAAAAATGCTAGCACAGAACACAACCTCGGAATGTGCAAGAAAGGTTCCAACCAACATTATTTGGAATGACACAACTACAATTCTACTGGGCAAGTACCTTTCAATGCAAGGAAAGAAACTGAAGAAATAAATAAAAGAAATTAACTAATATATAAATATCTTACAGACTCAAATCCTTAGTACCAGTATTTATGATGCTTTACATATTTATATATTTGTAACATAAAACAATTCTGACTATTAGCGTAAAATATCAGCCCTATAATTTCAATTTAAAACAGAATTAACAGCTAACCTAGACTTGTAATTTTAATTTGAATTTCACTATAAATAGTACTGAAACTTAAGATATTAATATGTACCATGCTTGTAAGTTTATTAAATGTTTTAAGATTTACCATAACATTTGTGAAGGTTTATCTGAAAACTGAACTACTTACCAAATAGTGAATATATTAAGTTATTTAAACAGTTTTTTAAAGTTTTAAATATGTATGTAAAAGGGATGCAATATAGTTTAAGTCTCCTTTTAAAATGATTCCCTAAACTTACTATATGTATCTAAAAAGATTTGTTAAGTTGAACTTTAAAATTTAAGGGAAATTTGGGGTTTAAAATGTAACTTTGATAAACTACAGACTAATTCTTTAAAACCAAAGGAGCTTCCAAATAATTATTTCTGTTTAGAAAAACCCACCTTCAAGGATACAAAATCCTACTTAACTCTTATTAATCCTTCAGTATCTACGTAAAATTCTTCCTTTTCCATGAAGTCTTTCCTCTTTTTCCTTTTACCCTATACTAGGCAAAAAGAAAATAAATGTGTCTCTATCATTCAAACTGCTAATTTATTCTATTCTAGTGGCATAACTTTATGAAAACTCTTCTTTCAGGAATCCACATCGCCTATCCAAGGGTCACACGCACTTTCAGAACAGGGACTGTGCTTTATACTGCTCTCAACCTCTAGAAACATCTTACACAAGGCAACGCTAGCACACAGTAACTATTGGCGGTGGATGAACTGAATTCTAACAATCTTCCATGCCTTTCCAAATGGACCATTACCTCTGTTATGTCCCAATGGTGTGAAAACTGATCCAAGTCAGTGAGGTAAAGTAGCACGGGAGAAAGCTGCGTCTGGATGACATGGGGCACTCCTCAAAGGCTCTGAAGCCAAGTCAGTTCCTCTTTTGAAAACCCTAATTTGAGTATAAAGAAATCCAATTTAAAATAAATCACAAAGCAAGTAACATTCTTAAGTAATTTTTAAAAAATAGACATGTATCTTCAAGTTAAATTCTTCAAGCTAACAAGCTATTTTCTCTGAATTTCTGTACTTTATGTATTATTTTAAAAAATGAAAAGCCAGCGATGTAGTAAAATTCATATAATTATGTACACAAAGATTTGACCTGAATCAAATGTGTAATACATCAAGAAACAATATTATATCCCTTAAACTGAGGGCTTTGCCACCTTTATACTTAAATAAGTGTGAAAGACATAATCATTCTAATTAATGTCAGGTTTAAAAAAGCAAATGAACAAGAAAAACAATATGCTCCTTCATACATATACCAAACTCTGTATTCTTACATAATAGCCTTTCAAGTGTCTTAAAACTATTCCATCCCCCCTAAGTCTATTTCTTCAACAATTACTGTGTACTTCCTTCTACCTATTCCATATCATAAGATTTCTGATTCTCTTACCACCTCTATTACACCTAGTCTGACCTATACAAACAACTTGCCCAAGTCCCTCCTGAAAGACAGCTCTTAGAATGATCAGAATACGAGCACAATGTGGTCTGACCCTAGCTACCTGCTTTGATGTTTTCAGATCACTGTACTTCCATGAACATGCCCTAAAGAGCCATCATCTAGTTGGGAAGCCATATCACACTCCTGGCTGATTCCTAATGAGTTTCCTAAAACCACTAAACCCTTTGACAGGTACTACTAATTAAAACATAAAGCCCTCACATCCATCTCAAACGCATACATCCAAAACTATCAAACAAACATGTACAAGTCTACTTGTTACTTGTTTCTTTTATATAATATTTATCTTGCTACATTCAGCTCCTTATCAGAACTTTTCAAGCTCTTTTTGGATTCTGACAACATATTTCAATAAGACTCTTAATTTTAAGTCTTCAGAAAATTTCAAACACTGTCATCTTTATCATCCAGTTACAAAACAAAACTACCAAAGACAGTATGATCATTTAAAACAACAGTAATAATACTTACTAATCTAACACATCAAGACTCATTTTACTAATTTTTCTCTGACATCAATGGAAAGCAAAATATGGCTAATTAAAATGTGATGTTTTTCCTAACACACCGAACATGTTAAACATGCTTAAAATGGATATTCTGTTCCCCATCTTATTAAGCTATGCAGTGAGGTCCAAAACTTAGACCCAAACAGGTAAGACAGTAAATCTCAGGAGAATTTTCATACTAGGTTCTTTTCCTTTCCTTAACTTGGTGGATCAGGGCAGTTACCTGTAAGTGTTGAAAATAAGAAGCTGAAATAGTCCTCATTACTGATGTTTAACTGATCACTTCCATTCCATTCTTTCACTGAAGACTTCCATCCAGAAAATGATGATCTACAATAAACAATGGAGACCTAGTACTAGAAGTGACCAAATTGAAGACTCAGGAATAAAGCACAGAATATATGACTATTCTTTATGGAATACAAGTATAATTTAAGAGCTCAGTCAAAAATCCGTAGCATGTATCATCTTTACATGTAAGGGGGTTCAAGTATCGTAATATGGAAAACATAATTTCTAACATATGTTTATGTAAAGTTTCCTTGAAAAGCATAACCAGCCCACTTATATGGTACAACTGGAAAATTTTTCCACACCACTCAAAACTCAGTTTCAAGGAGCCAAGGTGAAGTTCTGCTTTTCAGTAGTAGGTTCAGCTGCTATGTATTTACTACCTCATCTTCATTAAAAAAAAAAAAAAAAAAAAGTCTTACCTTGTTTATATGAATGAGCTAAGTTTAAACAAGCTCCTGCTTCTTACCTAAACCAAAGCATCTTAACTAGGTAAAGAATACTTCAATTTAAAGCCACTCTGCAATAACTATGCACTCCTATACTTTGTGAGGCTTTATAACTAGTCTACGTCACAATACTGCAGCTAAAGTATTGGTAGTGGACTTAAGGGAATAGCTAAACACAAAGCAGCTTCTCATTAAATGAAGATTATCTGGTTCCTGCTATGAGATCAGTTTCCAGTGATACCTTTAAAAACTCTCCTCAAGGTAAGACTAAGAAGGAATACAGCAAATGTCAGCCATGAATACAGCAAAAAAACAAAAAGCTGAGAATAATCAGATCCAAAAAGCTATCTTTTTGGATAGCTTTTTGTGACAAATTTTTTTTTTGGGACAAACTTTTATAATAGAAATCTGAATAAATGTCAAGACAAAATAAGGAGTTTCTAATTCAATGAGAAGCACTTTTTTTTTTAACCACTGAAACAACTGTATTTATTAACATTCTTAAAAGTTGGGGAGTTAAAAATAATGGCAACATTTTTCTGAATCACTTCTACTTAAAGGACTTCTCTTTGCTTAAAGGGCTATGGGAGAGAATATCACAAGCTAAGAGGTTATAAAAAGTCCGAGATGCTCAATGGAAATGAGTACAAAATGGGTGATTAGAAAAGAAGCTAATATCCTCTTATACCCAGTGAACACTGTGCTGTCCAGTGGCTAAAAAGAGTAGCAAATCCATTTAAAAATCTAGTTTGGACAAAAGACAAGCAATGTATCACTCTGTCCTTAAAACTACAATGACCACACATACTGGCCACACCAGAACAGTTCTGAGACTAGAAGGGATGCTATATCAATTATGCTTGGACAACAGAAGCAAACCAGACCTGCTCCTGGCAGGCCAGCTCACATATTCACCCTGCTTCAAAACCAGGCTGGATTTCTCAGTAATTTCTCCCTTCTCTGGTATTTTTATCTAACAGCATAGACTACGTTTCCACATGCATGTCTCATGTTCCCCAAACCAGCTGTAAATGAACTAGGGGCAGAGAGGGCAAGAAGAGTAACGGTCAGCAGAACACCACAGGTAGATGGAGAGGAAAAACTCAAAAAACCTCTAAGTGAATAGTGAAAAAGGCAGGAACAGCAATTCTAAGTACAGTTTTTAAGACAAACTAAGCACCAACAACTCTAAGGTGATGGGTTTTTCACACACTGAACAAACGGAGATGGTCTGGTGGTGACCTGCTCTCCGATGAACTTCCCCTGCTGGAGACAACAGTGTCAGAACGCTAACACCCAGAGTGAACTAGACCGCAGAGCCCAATTAATATAGCAGATGAGAATCAGAAATTATTGAAGGAATATTTCAGGAAAAGGAGCCTGCCAACAGTCCTTGGCACAGACGGAGCTGAGGAGTGGGATGCCTCAGGTGAACGGTGCAGGTGGGAGACAGTGAGAAAGCTAGCTGGTTTACCGTCACCATCAAGGACGGAGGGGAAAACCAAAGACGTGAAATAACCCAGGTGATGTCTAAGGAACGGTATTCCTTAGAAGAACATCATTCCTTAAGAATAACCGAACATTATTCTTCAATTCTAAATCTAGGAAAAGTGATGCAATGATAATACCACTGGCCTGGGAAAGTTGAAAAGGCCCCATCTTGTTTTAATTTTTAAAGAGATTAGTTTGAATAGGGACAATACATCGACAGAAAGAGAAGTCTACTAAGACTCTGTGCAAATGCTAAAAGGCAAAGTTTAACTTGGTACACTTTTAACTACATGACAACTTGCTTTTGATGATTATAAACTTCTATTACCATTACTTGTAAATTAATATTTTCTCAGTACTCACCACAAACCCACAAAAAAATGTAAAAAATGACTTGTGAAAAAATCCTTGACCAAAGTTATTGAGCACAAGTCAATCGTAATTAATGCCAAAAAAGATACTAAATACAAGTTCTAAAGAGAATTAATTTTAAGAGGTGTTCAAAAGTCACTTTTAAATGAATGCCAAAACAGATCCTCCACAAGTTCTATCATGGGAAATGAGTGCCCTCTACTGGAAGTTAACAGTCATAAAACCACTTAAGTTAAATTGTATTTCTTAAAGACCTGGCATTTAGTACTGAACTAGACAAAGAGGGGTTTCATATATAGACAACATATTGCAAACAGCTCTCTTTTGCTAAAAGGAAAAAGTAATTATCAGTTATGAAGCACAATTTGGGCGACAACATTCAAACATACGTCTTATCCTGGAACAAAGAGACTGGCAAACAAAGCTAAAGAAAGTCTACTAATAAAGCGAGCCACTCCTGTTTAATTGGGGCAGAGGGTCTGCACAAGAAGCCACAAAGAAGCTAGTTTTTAAATTTTTCAGCTACAGCCCAGATTCAACTCCTGCCTAAAACTGTATCAGACCCTGGCCTTGAGCCACAATCAGTAACAAATGGCTGAATATGAAAGTACTATGCCTGATACAAACATTACATTTTAAAGGATACTTTGAACACTAGCAACATGAAACATTATTAGTTTTAAGACCTTTGAGAGTAAAACACCACAGTCACATTCTGGAAAGTAGCTCCTTGAAAAATTAAACAGAAAATTAACATATGATTCAGCAATTCTACTTCTGGGTATACAGCCAAAAGAATTAAAAGGATTCAAACAGGTGTCTGCACACCAATGTTTATAGCTGCATTATTTGTAACAGCCAAAAGGCAGAACAACCGAGTATCCATTAACAGATGAATATATCAAAATCATGAAGACAAAATAGTGGTAAACAAGGGCTGGGAGAAGGGGAAATAATCAGTACAGAGTTTCAGTCTGCAACGATGACAGTGCTGGAGATGAATAGTGGTAGCAGTCGCACAACAGTGTGAATGTACTTAATGCCCCAAACAATTCTCACTGTATACCTAAAACTGGTTAAAATGGGAAGTTTTAGGTTATGTATATTTTGCCACACACACACACACCCACCCACCCACCCACAGATATTTTAATGATTCCCTGTCTGAGTCCGCAAGCTTTTATTTCACCACCTACATTGAACTGAGCTCCCTTCCAAAAAGAAAGACCTGTATTACAATTTCATAACACCAGAAGTTTTAAAACACAGCACTCTCATCCGTCACTGAATCCTTACTATGGCTACACACTTCTGATAATCTTAACCCTTGTTTCAATGCACCTACACAAATCACTGTATGTTTCTACCTGATGGTTCAGCGGTAAAGAATCCACCTGTGGTGTAGCAGAACAAGATTCAATCCCTGGGTCAGGAGGATCCCCTGGAAAAAGAAACAGCAACCCACTCCAGTATCCTTGCCTGGAAAATCCCATGGGCAGAGGCGCCTGGTGGACTACAGCCCATGGGCTTAGTGACTGCAATCATGACAATGCAAACCACTAAGCAAACCACCTGGAACAGTCTTGCCCCAGTGACCTTCCTCTTACCCAGTATCATCAACAGTTTTAACTGCTGTTTTAAGAGCAAATGAAGGGAGGGGCGGCATTTTAAAAAGTCAGTTCATAAACTGCCAGTGACAGGGGAAGGGTGAGGGAGAAGATTATACACTTGAAATACAGCTCACTTTAGCATGCTACCTCATGTGCAGTATCCCGATAAGCATGGCAGCCAAATTTGCACTGAGTCTTCCCATAATACAGCAGCAGCTTAACCGAGAAAGCAAGTCAGCAGGCAGACTGGGTAGAAAATACACAAGCTGGACCAAAAGCTGCTGAGACTCTGCTGACAGAACCACCACTGTGCCTTCTTGTGGATCTAGTGAGGCAGGAAGACAAGTTAAATTTTAAAAGATATACAAACAAGAATTAATAAAGCAGACTGACCATTTTCACTGTGCTATGTTGAATTCTAACATATCAACTACATGAAAAAAAATATATATGTATGGCTTAAGGTACTGCCTAGAGTAAGACTAAATACAATCATTATTTAAAGATAACATTTAACACTCGATTTCATAATATTCAAATGTGTTATTTGAAATAATAACTGATGGAGTTAAAGGTATTAGAAACAAAGCAAAACAGTAAAAAAAAAAAAAAAAAAAAAAAAAAAAAACAAGCACTTTTGCCAAACAGGGACAATTATAATATCAACCTAATCCGGCCCCATCACTTCATGGCTAATAGATGGGGAAACAGTGGAAACAGTGGCTGACTTTATTTTTCTGGGCTCCAAAGTCACTGCAGATGGTGACTGCAGCCATGAAATTAAAAGATGCTTACTCCTTGGAAGGAAAGTTAGGACCAACTCAGATAGCATATTAAAAAGCAGAGACATTACTTTGTCAACAAAGGTCTGTCTAGTCAAGGCTATGGTTTTTCCAGTGGTCATGTATGGATGTGAGAGTTAGACTGTGAAGAAAGCTGAATGCAGAACAATTGATGCTTTTGAACTGTGGTGTTGGAGAAGACTCTTAAGAGTCCCTTGGACTGCAAGGAGATCCAACCTGTCCACCCTAAAGGAGATCAGTCCTGGGTGTTCATTGGAAGGACTGATGCTGAAGCTGAAACTCCAATACTTTGGCCACCTGATGCAAAGAGTTGACTCGTTGGAAAAGATCCCGATGCTGGGAAAGATTGAAGGCAGGAGCAGAAGGGGACAACAGAGGATGAGATGCTTGGATGGCATCACCGACTTCATGGACATGGGTTTAGTTGGGCTCCAGGAGTTGGTGATGGACAGGGAGGTCTGGCATGCTGCAGTTCATGTGGTTGCAAAGAGTTGGACACGACTGAGCAACTAAACTGAACTGAATTTAAAACCAAAGACTTATCTGAGTATACACACACACTCCTATATATAAGCAATACTGAAAAATACAGATTTTTAAATACCACACACAAAAGGTAGACACAAACCAACGTTTGTCATTTAATAAATGGGTAAATATAAAGTGGTGTATATTCAACAGTGGAATGTTACTCAGCATTAAAAAGAAATACAGTACTCGTATATGCTCGTAAATCCTAAGAACAGTATGCCAAGTGACGGAAGCCATACTGAGAAGATCCACATCACACAATGTCATCTGTGAGAAATGATCAAAACAGGCAAATACAGAGAGACAGAAATGGTGAGCAGTGGTTGTCAGGAGCTGAGGTAGGAAGAAATGAGGAAATAGGGATGGACTACTAATGGTAGAGTTTCTTTTTGAGGTGATAAAAATATTCTGTAATAAGATAATAGTGACTATGGCACAATCTTGGGAATATGATAAAAATTAATGAATTGCACAGTGTAAAATGGCCAATTTTATGGTATATAAACTGTGTCCTAATAATAAATACTAATTATACATATGCATATATGTATATTTTTATTGATATTTTTGCTAAAAGAATGAAAAGGTTTCAGGGGTGAGTGAAACGTTAATATATGAAAGCCGTACAAGATCTCAATAATGATTAAATAAGTAAAATTTGCCATCAAAGTTTCAAAAGAATTCTATAAAAATACCTGATCAGTTTTGAATTTGTGAATTTCGTGGCTTAAAAATAATTTAAGATCTGAAGAAACATCTACAACCTTTAGTTTTCTTAAACTATTGTATTAAGTAATACTATTGAAAATGAATTTACTGTTTGATATTTTATTCATTTTACCATGGTACAATTAATGTATAATTTGAAGGAAAAGTAAAACCTAAAGATCGCCCCTTTGAAACATTGTTCTTAAGTCGGGGTAGACCGATTATTACATACACAGGTAAACAACACTCTTACCATAGATTCGGAGAGCAGTAACTTGTAAACTTTTGAGTAGCTCTTTATTTGCTCGGGCTGCAGCAGTATGGATAATGTCAATAAACTGTGTTGAAAGCTCAGGATTTCGGGAGCCGAGATGTGCAAGCTGCAGTGGTAAACCAGCCAACCAACGTGATAACACTTTACTACGGTATCTAAGGCCATCAAAGAAAAGGGAAATACACCACATTTATTTAAACATTTGAGAGCCTATAAGATGACTGGCATACTATATTCATCTAGAGTATTCTCTAAGGTTTTACCCACTGTATTTTAAAAGTTTATGTAGTTTGGGGCACTATGTACATTGTAATTTTATCTTAAAGGACACAAGCTCTACTTAGCTTGTGAACTATTTACACTAATTTGTAATGGCCGTTTTACTATATTAAGTCATTTATGCATTCAGTATAGGGTGCCCCCACATTAAGTGGCTTCAAACTTGGGTTATTTCCATTCTTGCACATACTTGCTCACTCTCTAATGTCTCATCTTGGACACGGCAATCACTTTTGCTGTCCCCCAAGAGTTCAGTGATTTACACACAACCTTTGGAGTCTACCAGACTTGAACTTAAGTCTCAGTCTGGCTGCCCTTTAACAGCATGACACTCACCAACTTATTTAACCTAAGCTTCCTTCTATAAGGCAGAAACCAACAGTACCTACATAAAAGTATGAGAATTACTGAAAAAATTAAGAAAAGCACCTGACTCACAGTAAAGACTTGAATATGTTCTAACAACTACCTATGTATGCTGAGGTACCACAAATCCCGTTACCTTTCACCCAAACATCTCTTCCAGACTATCCCAAGTAAACCTCAAACTCACCACATCTAAGACTGATTCCTGAGTTCTACTCTTCGTATTGTCTGCATCACCAGACAGCACCAAACCAAGCTGGACACTTTTGCTCTTTAAGATACCGCCATTTAAAAATTTATTGAAACACTTTTGACACCCAGTATTATGTTAGTTTCAGGTATGTATCACATAATAGTCTGACATCTGTACACATTGCAAATGGTCACCATACGTCTAGTAACCACCTGTCCTAATAAAAGTTACTGGTCATATTCTTTATGCTGTATATTATATCCCCATGACTTATTTACTTTATAACTCAGTTTGCACCTTTTAATCTCTTTCACCTATTGTACACCTCTCCTCTTCTACTGCCTTCATTCTTATACCATATGTCCCAATATGTCACTAAGGGCCGGAGGTTAAACCTCCATAATTTTTATGGGAAGCAAAACAAAATTCTGAGGCTGCTACAGGTGGTTCCAATAATTGTCCTTTAGCTGTTAAGCAGACAAGTGGAAATATATGCTCAAAGAGACTTTTACCTTCTCAGTTATGTGTATAAAGGTTACTGAAACTATTATGTATGCCTTTTTATTAAAAAAAAAAATAATAAAACCAAAAAGGATAAAAAGAAGATTTTCTCCAAAGATTTAATCACCCTATCATCTTATTCATACAGATTACAAAGTAACCTGGTAAGAAAAAGAAAAGCAAAATAACAAAGGAACTGTACCGGATTCTGTAAGATCTCAGTTCTTCTTTTTGATAGCTTTTACTGAAAAACTTCAGTAACAAAGTCGGAACTGGAAGGAGAAGGCCTCTCTGCTGATACAATGTATAAACTGCCTTTATGAGAGACTCTGTAGCCTCTAAGAAACAAGAGAAAACAGCTGCATGTGAGTCAAAATGTTTCTTCACCAGCACCATAATTCTTCTAAAAAGCACAGAAGCACCTTGTTCCTATGAGGAAGCAGATTTTAGCCACAAACTGATGACTACCATCAAAATCCTACATCAATGGCCTAATAAAAAAGTCAAACCAATCGGAGATTACAGTACAAATTTTCCTAAGAGACAACAAACCTAGGAAAGGACAACAAATACCACAATACTAGAAAGGTGGATAAGCCAGGAACCAAACAGCAAAGTTCTGCTTGAATGAAAAGAATTAGTAAGTCACACTAAAAACTGACTTAATGCAACATAACTTCAAGTTACAAGAAAGGTAAAGAGATAAGGATCCACCAATTTCTAGTCAAACTAGATCAGAAAAGTATTTCTTTATCCTTAGGCTCAATGTCATTTCCTATTAATAAAACTTACCTTCTTTCACTCCAACTATGTAATCTAGTAGAAAACCTACCCATCAGCTTCAGAGTGGACCTACCCACCGAAAAGGGGGTGTTCTCAGCCATCAGGGTTCAAGCAGACATTCCTTCATGATTATGCTGGCTACCTTTTATGGCTCGAACGTAAATGACTATGAAATGTTTGACAGGTATGAACTCAAAATTAGATGCTCAACATTAACAGTATGCGTAAGAGCCCCTCTCTTAAGTAAGGACAGAGCATTGACACCCACCTCTGTCTGACTGCATCTGCATTAACCTCCAGGAGACACCAAGCAATCTGTTCAGCTGCTTACTGTTTAGCCTAGACCCATCTTCAAGGGTTTCTGTTACAAATTTCCTTATCCTTTCTATCCAACTGGAATCCTTCTGCAAAGTTGAGGCATTTGCCAGGGAGACCATGATATCAGACAGTGTTAAATTCAGTAAAAGGTGATCTACATTATTCGAGAGAATCGTGCAATGCTTGATGCTAAAAACAAAGACACACATAACTGTTAAGAGTTGTATCTACCATGCCTGTTTCACTTAAACACTTAACTATTCCTCCCAGAATGAACTGTCAAGAAGGTAAGTATATTAAAGCGACTGTAAGCAAACCATTCATTACAGAATCAGAGTTGTTAAGGCATAAATTAAGAATGCATACTGCTCAGTTCATTACCCAAGTTGCTATTCACACAAGAACTACAGGCCCTTGAAACATGGTGTGGTAATCCTAGATGTACTACAGGGATAAGAACACTTGAAAACTTCAACACACTTGAAGATTTTCGTTAAGCAGATATTTATATTAGGATGAAACTCACGACAGACCTTGATTCTGCTTCTAACTAATTTTGACTTGACAGAATCACTAATTTCTCCTGGCCACAATTTCCTTATATGTGAAACAGGAGACTGGTCTAGATAAGCCCAATTCTGAAACAATTTAATTTTATGACTCACATATTACAATCACTTTTTCTAACAGATTATCTTAAGAAAAACAAAATTTGCAACTTAGGATAAAAACCACTAGATATATAAACACTATATAAACACAGTGTAGATTTCAGGCTACACTGCATTCAACAGCAGAGCCTATTTATTCTCATGTTCAGAAACATGTAAAGTTGATTAAACTAAAAAAATACCTGAAACTCATTTATTTTAAAAGAAAGTTAACCCTGGATTAGGCATGAGAAAGGACACAGTCGTAAGGAACCACAAATACAAGGGGAGGGAAATTTTTAATATTTGGTGTTATTAGGGTATCAAATGTAGGGTTAGGAATGACAAATGGGACCAGATCACAAAGAGTTGAAAACTAAGGACACTAAAATCAATTCTGCAAGCACAGGAGTAACATAGTTGAAAAGTTCTTTCATTTCTGCTGAAGAAAAAGAAAATATCAGTTACAAGACTCTAAACAAAGAAGTAGTTGTATGTCTACTTGAGCAATACAGGCAAGACGTGACAAGCTCAAGAAACAATGCTGGTACAGACTAGGAGAAAGGGAGATGTATAGCAAGAATAAAAATTAGCTGGATTTGAAGTCTGCTTAAATGCATACATGTATGTGAGCTTTTAGCTGAGCTGGTAAAGAATCCGCCTGCAATGCTGGAGACCCCAGTTCGATTCCTGGGTTGGAAAGATCCTCTGGAGAAGGGGTAGGCCACCCACTTCAGTATTCTTGGGTTTCCCTGGTGCCTCAGTTGGTAAAGAATATGGCCGCATTGTGAGAGCCCTGGGTTCCATCCCTGGGTTGGGAAGATCCCCTGGAGAAGGGCATGGCAACTCACTCCAGTATTCTTGCCTGGAGAATCCCCATAGACAGAGGAGCCTGGTGGCCTACAGTCATGGTGTCGCAGAGAGTCGGGACCTGGCTGAGTGAGTGAGTAAGCACAGCACAGCCCAGCAAAAAACTGGGAATTCTATCACGGAGAGAGAATGAATGAAAACTGGGACAGATGAGTAGCAATCTATACTACAAACCCAAAACTACTGGTAGGTTCTTTGCCCAACTGTTCAGTGCCCAAAACCAAGGCACATTTTATACTAACCAGACCACACAAAAACTCAACTGCATCATTTATTCACCACAGGTAGAGCTTTTGAAGATCTACTTACCTATTACTGTCTGGAAGGTGTCAACAGACATTCAAAAGTTGGGAGAATTCATCCCGCTCCTCCAAGAATTTACACAAAATTTTAAAGTCTAAATACACTGACCACCAATTCTATGAGGGAGACAGGAAACTGGGGAAACTCATTTTCAGCAATGATAGAGGAGGAAATTAGAACTGATTCTCGTCCTGAAAATAACTTTAAAAGCTGGATGAAATAGTTTTTAACAACTCAAAAGCATTCAAGAGGTAACAAGGTGATGAACAATTGTTGGGTCCCCAAAATAAAGCAAGATCACAGTACTCAGGTTCCAAGGGCTGTGGAACCAAATACCCAATTCCAACGAAAAGGCTGGAAAACGGAACTAACCTTTCAGAGGCCTCACAGGGAAAAGTCAAACTCCAGAGCCAGACAAACATGGGGACTCTGGTATATTATCCCTACTTCAAGCTGAACCTGTAAGGGCTCCCTGCCAGAGTAACGGTGAACTGGAAGTAAAAAGAGCTCTTACATAAAACAATCCCAGTTATACATCATCTCAGTAGTTAACGCAACAATTTTTCCCAACTAGATCTATAGATTCAACACAATTCCAATCAAAACCCCAGCCAGTTACTTTATAGTTATCAACAAAATGATTTCTGAAGTTTACACACAAAGGCAAACACTAGACTACCCAACACAAGACCAAAGCGGAACAATGTTGGAGGACTCACACCACTCGATTTCAAGGCTTACTGTACTACAGTAATCAAGACAGCACAGAACTGGTGAACGAACAGACAAACATAGGTCAGTGGAAGAGCCCCAAGACAGGCCTACAAGTACAGTCAACTGATGATTTCAGACAAAGGAGCCGAAGCAATCCAAAAGAGAAACAAGAGTCTTTTTCTGCAAACAGTGCTGGAATAACTGGACAGAAACTCTAGAACTGAAAAATAAAAATAAAACAAATTCAACAAATGTATGTTTGAATGAGACAAAGAGAAACAAAAAATTCAGTAAGTGGGTCTTATATACAATCAATTAGTCTTTAAAGGGAAGGAGAAAAATGGCATTAATATTTTAAAGATGAGAATTTTTCAGATGTGTTTAGACACTTCACTCAAGATCTCAGATTTAAGAAGCTCACTGAATTCCAAGGAAAATCAATAAAAAAGAAAACCACACCTGGATACATCATTGTCAAACAGCAGAAAATAAAAGACAAGGAGCAAAGTCTTATGGGGGAGGTAGGGGGGGTGGGGAGGGAAGTAACTTTTATAAAGTAGCAACAGTTCAGACTCATAGCTGACTTCCTAACAGCAGTGGGAACCAACAGAGCGAAGCGTTGCAGTCAGTACGGTCAGTACGCTCAAACAAGAAAACTGCCAAGCTCAAGCACTGTGCTCTGTTAAAACAGTCCTTGGAAATAAAGGAGAATACATATATTCTCCTTCATTTTATATTATATATATATATGTATTTGTGTGTGTGTGTGTAAATCCTCTAGCAGCTTCTAAATAAGCCTAATGAAGAGAGATGAAAAAAATGAAGAGCAAAAAAATAGAATATACAGATAAAACTCAGATGGTGGATACAAGTTCTCCAAAAATATTAATTTTTGCTTGAAAGTTCAAATTTTATCTCTAGCACAGACACTATTTTCCTGAAACTGATAGGCTTATTTTTTTCATTTCTGAGAAAATATCTACAAATACCCAAGTCTGAATAAGCATAGTTAGTCATTTAAATTAAAATCATGTCCATTGCAGAAAATACAAACAGAATGACAAGTGCATTTCCTCGAGACAACCATCATTCTTTGGCATGCAGCCAAAATACTTCAGGCACACTTTCCATTTCACCACACAGAATATTAAAATTACGTGTTTTCAAGGATTGTGACTTAATAAGATTAGTAATTTTTTACTTAATTAAGAACAATTTTAAGTGAAACTGGCATGTTCTTTTAAACTGTCAATGCATAGTGGTGAAGAATACTGTTAACCCTCCATACCGTTCTGCCTCCACATATTCAACCAACTGCAGATGGTGTATCATGTGTATGGATTGTGGCTTTCTGAATCCATAGATGCAGAATGTGTATTTGGAGGGCAACTTGCTTCTGGATCAGTGAAAATACCACGTATGACACTATGTCTTTACACAAAACTCAGACTGTACAACAAGAAGAGTGACCCCTCACATAAACCAAGGACTCCAGTGTAAATGATGTATCACTGAGGTTTGTATTTTACAACAGATACACAACTCTGGTGTGGGACGCTGACGTGAGGGAGGCTGTGCATCCATGGGGGTAGGAGTAGTATATGAGAACTCCGTACTTTCTGTTCAATTTTAATACGAATCTAAAATTGCTCTAAAAAATGAACTCCATTAAAAAAAAAAAAAAAGGAATGAAATGCTAGTAGTGCCACAACATGAATAAACCTTGAAGATATCATGCTAAGTGAAGTTAAGCCAGACATAAAACAGTATTTTCAGTTTCTACTGATACATGGTACCAGAACAGTCAAATTAATAAAGGGGAAAAATGCAATAGCGGTTCCCAGTACCTGGAGGGAGAAGAGCATAGGAAGCTGTTATTTAATGTGTACCGAGTTTCAGACTGGTAACATGAAAAATGTGAAATGTACTTAATGCCACCAATCAGTACACTTTAAAAATGGTTAAAATGCTAATTTTTATGCTATGGACATCTTACCACAATGAAAATAATATCTTTTGTAACTCCACAGTTCAACCCAAGATTAAAAAAAATCTAGACATCAGGTCAAAATTGAAGACCACCAGCTTAGGCCACATTGGCTCCTCTAACTTGAATCTGTGAATTTAATAGATAGCCTCCAAAGGCTATCTGAGAAATATTCAACACGCTTCCTTATGGAAGTTCAAGAGCAGCCTGCGGACCCTCAAAACAAATCACTAGGGAAATTTATGGTAATACTGTCAATCCACTTTTGTTAAAAATGCCACAATTTCACCACCTCAGTGTCTTCATCGTTAACTCCTTTTTCACCTTCTATATCTTAGCACAAATCACTATCTAGGCAGGCAGCCCTCCCTAGGACCTATGCCCCCCATAAAAGAGCAGGAGCAGCTCCCTACTATACTGATATACTTTTATTACCCTACATTCTTTTTCCTAAGTGCCTTCAACATATTAAGTGCCCAATAAAGTGAATAATGACAGTACACCCATATGCTCTTGAGTAGTTTACTTACATTTAATGGTCTACCAAATTCCAAACATCCTTTTATTTAATCTCATTTTGATGAAAATTACACCTGAAACCTCTTCCTTGACAACATAAAAATCTCATGTAATTATATTCACGTATTGAAGGATATTCTCAACCTTATCCATGGACCTGATTAAAAACTTCTGTGTTAATAAGAAAACTATCTGGAGCAAGTAACAACTCACTTGCTCAAGAAAGTATCTCCATATTTGATTCTCTGTCACCTCCAACTCCAGAAACTCTAAATTAGTGGTCCTAAAACATGGTTTTGATCCAACCAATAATAGTCTTCAATGCCTAAAGGATCAAGGATGAAAGAGAAATGAGAGTCAGAGACAAAAAATGACTTTCAGCATTAAAGTTAGTCATCAGTAGAAACCAATTTGATCCAGGTCTGTCCCATGTCCTCCATTATGCAATTTTATAGCTTTCTCATACCCTATAATATCTCCTTCCATTACTGCAATCATCCCTCACTTCACTTCTGCCTGCTAAAATCACATTCACATTAAAACACTACTCTCCAACACTGCCTTGTCTGTTTATCCTAACAAGGATCTGTCTTCTCCTATTAATTCCTATAGCATTTCTTGACTATAAAGTTCTAATGACACTTAAATATGCCTTGTGTGAAAGATGTAGATTCATTTTTCTTCCTGCAAGTTATTGAGCTTTTGTTTCTCAGCCTTAAAACTACCCTTCCACGCTCTTACTTTGTGATCCTGGGGGTGAGTCACATTTTCTCCTTTACAGTTTGCTTCTTGTTAGGCTCTGCCAATAAAGTGCTTGTTTTTGTTTAGTCACTAAGCTGTGTCAGACTCTTCAGCAACCCCGTGGACTACAGCCCGCCAGGCTCCTCTTTCCATGGGATATTCTAGGCAAGAATACTGGAATGGGTAGTCATTTCCTTCTCCAGCAGATCTTACCAACCCAGGGATTGAAATCTGTCCCTGCACTGGCAGGAGGGCTCTCCACCACTGAGCCACCTGGAAGTCAAGGGGTACTTGAGACCAGAAAGCTGGAGGAGGAAAATGCGGCACTTTCTGTTTGCTTCCTAGTCCTATTTTTTGCTTCCTTTTGCCACCAGTGCAACCCAACCACTCTTCAGGCCAGCAGCAGTTCATTCTAGCAGCCAGAGTTGGTTCCAGTCTGTATCTTCCTGACACAGAACCAGTATCACCGTGCCCCTAGAACACCAGCGCCAGCCAGCAGAACCCTCTTCGCTGAGCCCTGTACCCTTACCCCACTGGGCCCCTCTCCTGATCCCAAAGACATTAGTCCCAGCTGAGTGCAAACCCCTTCCTCGAGGCCTGAGTTTGGGCTGCAGCCTTTCTTTCCAGCCACTTGCCCTCTTCTCTTTGCTCTCCGGTCAGGAGGCAGTGGTGGCTTCCGACAAGACCTTGCTGTTCCCTTTTGTCTTTCCACTATTAAGTGGAAATGCCTAGTTAACAACCGGTTGTATTAAATTCTCTGTGAAAATCACTGGTATGATTTCCATCTCATGACTAGAGTCTGACACACATTTTTATCAATTTTAAGATTTTGTATTGATTTTTGCAATTTATGAATCACTTAAGAGATCAAAGAATATACCTTAGGGCATCTAATTATCTGTCATAATACTTTACTTACAGTGAGAGACCAAAAAACTTCAGTGAATGAAGTTGATCTGCCTACAACATACTTATCACTTCTGAGCATATCCTCTGAACTCTGCCCAAAGAGCCTCACTGATTCTCCAAGTAGTTTCTTCCTTTTGATAAGTTTAAGAACCTTCTGACAAAGACTTTAAAATCTGTTCAAGCGTTTGCTCATTTGGGGAATTGCACCTTGAGTATCTGTATCTGCTTGTCAAGTTTTATTTGGTAATTTGTTTTTACGTTTATCTGCTCTTACTTCAGGTAAACATTTCAAATAACTTCCAGGCTTACACTTTTCCAGTGAAACTTCATCCATAATTTGTTCTTTTCACTTATTTTAAAAAAGAGAACTGCTTTTCTTCAATTATCCCTCTTCCATCAGGATACTGATAACAGTTACATTACGCTTCCTTGTGTATATAAATGAGAGCAGAAACTAGTGATGTTATGCTCTCAAAGATTCAGTAATTACACAGTGCCTCTCACAAACAAACTATCCACTCTAAGCAAATTTTTATTAAATTCTTATCTATACAATTTGATAACTGACACTCATTTAGCACAAAACATTCACTTCACAGATTAAAAATAAAAATAAAAACTAAGTAAAATTGGAAGTCCAGGGCTTAAAGTGACTTGTTTAAGATCAGATACTACAGCTTTTATCTTTACTTCACAGTCTAGATAACAACTACTTGCAGTGTACAAAGTTCAGTGTGAGACTGTTTTCTGAAAATGTCAGGTTAAACAGTGGATGAGAATGGCAATATCTTTTATTTGTCCCTTTCCTTTTTTTGCTTGGTTATTTCTTTTAAGGCATGTGGAAAATTACTCCTAAAATGGTGTTTGAAATCAGTAAGGTAATTCTTTCAAAGCCATGACTCCTAGTAAAATAAGCACAGATTAGAAAATCTGTAAGAAACAATAACTTAAAATAGCAAATAAGACTTTAAGCAGAAACTTAACAACTTGTCAATATTCACTTACAAATTTACCCTTATAACACACCTTTTGCTAATGATATAATATGTAAATAAATCTTAAAATCTGAATAAACTGTTAGGCCATCCAACTTTCACCCACAGTTCTTTTTGGTGCTTTCATTTTTACATGCATTTCATCTACTTAAAATGAGAAAAAAAGGGAGAAAGTAAAATTTAATAAAATTCTGATTTTGAACTACTAATGCAATATTTATAAAGTATACAAGAAAATCTTCTACTTAGTGTTCCATTTAAGAGTAACTATATTCTCTAGAAATTCTATTGCTCATTAAAGACATTTAATACCTTCACAAATCAATGTGTTTGTCTAAATTCTTCAGCAGTATTCTTCAATGTATCATGTTCTCCTACCTGAAACACTGATTCCCTACTATCCAGAGGACCAATCATTCCAGTCTGCCAGTGGCTGAGGGGTTGCTTGGGATATGGGACATGAGACACTACAATAGCTAGCTCCAGCTCTAGCAAACCTGGAGGCCAAACTCAGACCATAAATCAACAGCTAGCTATTGCAGCATATCTCCTTAGTTACCTTCACTGGGTTTTCCTCTTTTTCTTAACCTAAAAATGTGTCCTTGACAACCTCTGGACTTCTACTAGGTATCTTAAACTTAACATGAATAAACTGAACTCTCCTATGGGCAGTCACATCATCATCTGGACCACAGTACAGGCATCACCCCTGCTCCTCTTTCCTTAACTACATACACCAGCATTCCTGCTGGTTTCACCAGAATCTGGCTGCTTCTCATCACTTCAACCACCACCTGCCGTTCGACTCCAAGCCACCATCACCTCTCACTTAAGACTGCTGTCTCAGGCTCCCAAAGGCCCTCATGCTTTTCCTCTTGCCCCCCTAAACTTAACTCTCTACACGGCAGCCAGGGTGATCTTTTAAAACACAAATCCTACTTCACAATATTACAGGGAAGGATAAAGGAGATAATATATATAAAGGAAGGACAGGTCATCCATGGGATCAATGATCTCAGTTGGGCCCATTTTGCTAGAGTTGGAGAATGAGGGCATGGGGGTTTTTAACTGTTTTATTTGTAAATCTGGCATATTAAAGTTAAATAAACATAATTTAGATCATGCCACTCCTCTGCTCAAAACCCTCCAATGTCTTTTCACCACACTCAGGTTAAAATTCTAAGTCTTTACCACAGACCACAAGGTACCACATGATGTGGCTACTGTCCGTCATGTCCCCCCTCATCACCCACCATTCTCCCAGGACCTCACTTGCACATGCCTTGCTGCCATTCCTCAAGTATGTCCAATCTGTTCTCACTTCAGGGTTTTGCACTTGCTGTTCCCTGTGCCTAGAAGGGTCTTCCTACAGGTCTTCACAAGACTTGCTCCTTCTCTTCATTCACTGACATGCAAATATTAAGAAGGCATTTCCTGACCACCTAGTTAACAGGTACCTCCCCGCACACTGTTTCATTACATCTTCTCTCTTACCCACTTTCATCTTTCTTCCTAATGATGACATGATGGACATCAGCTATTTGTTTGCCATCTCTCAACCCCACCAGGAGCTAAGTGTTTGCCTTGTCAGTCATGTTTATCTCTGTATTCCCAGAGTCTAGACAGAACCTAACTCACTGCAAAGCAGCACTATTCAAAAGACCTTTCTGCAGTGACAGAGCCATTTTGTTCTTGTATTTGTGCTGTCCAATACAGTAGCCACTGCCACCTGAAGCTACTAAGCATCTAAAATGTGACTACTGTTTACTGAGGAACTGAATTTTAATTAAACAGCCAAATTTATAGGTGCTCAATTAACCTTTGCATCTAACTCTTTCTCACAAATTCTGATCTTCATGGTAAAAACAAAACAATAAGGAAACATTTACACTGAACGCAGCAAGCATTAAAATACAAAGCTAGGACACAACAAAATCTCTATAGTGTATAAAATTATACTACTGACCTAAAGTTAATAATACAGGACTCCAAAAACTGAAGTTAATTAAAAAGTTAACATTACATTGTATTTTAAAACACTGTGTGTTTTAAAAATATTAAATACAGTATACTTTAAATTAAGGATCCTAAGGATACAAAGAGTGTATTACAAATAAACCACCTCAGTCAGGATCTGAGTACTCAACCACTGAAAATAAGATTTAATATTAACTTGAGATTTCTTTCCAAAGATGAAAGATTTCAAATTCCTAAAAAGCTTTAAAATAAAAAATACTTGGGCAAAAATGAAACTTCTCAATTATGCAGCAAATACAAACACACTATATGCGTTTAACAAAACTTAAAAAGTAAGCAGTCAGTTACCCTAAGGTTGCACCCTAATACAGATGCCAATTTATCAACAGAAAACCTACACATTTTGAGAGAAAAGAGCTACAATTCAGCCTGTGGTGCATAATTAGAATTTGAGACCAAGAAATGCCATTTCATTCCTCCTAAAGTTTGAACTTTGACCACTCAATACTTTAAGTACTAAGCTATAACTAAGGTGAATGAGAAAGTGGAACTGACAGCAGGAATGGTAATGAAAAATAAACTAACAGACATTTTAATGTAATCTGGTGTAACATACATATTTATACTTTGTCTGCAAAGTAATAGATTTACCTTATTCAGTTATTATAGTTCAAATCTGCCGTGGTAAATTAGAGAACTCTGCCAATGGATGCTTTTAAATACTATTTCAGTTTGAATTTGCACCATACCTGCAACTGCAGCTTACCTACAGTAAAGGTTAACTTTAAGAAATATTTTCCGATTTATATCCTTTATCAAGAAAATAGAGAGAGACTGAGTAACTCTCTTAGCAAATGTCACATTGCACTTGAAAAGATGTGGGTTATTTTCAAATATCTTTTTATGTTGGTTTCTAACGTAATTCCACTGTGATAAGAGAACAGACCCTGTGTGATTTCAATACCTTTAAGACCATGAAATTTTTGCACGTTGTTTTATGTCCTTGGATAAGTTCCAGAGTCTCCCAATTTACAGTCTATGGGAACTTGAATAGAATTTGTGTCCTACTGTTGTGTAAAAATTGTATAAATCTTAATTATATTGAATTGGTTCATAGTGTTTTTCAGGTCTAGTATATCATTCTATTTCTCTACATATTCATTCTATTAATTTTTGAGAGTTTGATACTAAAACTCCAACTAAAAATCTTAATTTATCTCCTTAAAAAATAATTGTAATATACAGTGTATTTTCCAAGTCTCCTGTAAATGTGTTATCATACTTTCAGAATTTAAAAAATTGAAATTAAAAAACTACTATGTATGAAGTAAATAAACCCCAAGGATGTATTGTACAGCACAGAAAAAATAGTCATTATTTCATAATAAAATGAAGTATAATCTGTAAAAATACTGATTCACTGTATTGTATAACTGTAACAAATGTAACATTATAAATCGGCTATGTGCTCATGCATACTCAGTCTCTTCCATCGCGTCTGACTCTTTGCCACCCTATGGACTACAGAACACCAGCTCTTCTTTCCATGGGACTCTCCAGGCAAGAATACTGGAGTGGGTTGCCCTGCCCTCCTCCAGGGGATCTTCCCGACCCAGGGATTGAACCCAAGCCTCCCGTGTCTCCTGCATTGTAGGCGGATTCTTTACTGCTGAACCACCAGGGGAGTAAATCAACTATATTTCAATATAAATACCCTCCTCAAAAGAGAGACTGAGTAGGAAGATAAAGATCAGAGAATCTTAAGTGATACATCAGCCAAGAACCCTGATTTAAACAAAGAAGCTCAATTATATATTATGGCAATCAAGGAAATATGAACACTAGATCTTTGATAATATTAAGGAATCGTGGATAATGATAAAGGAATTTAAATTATTTTTTTAAAAGACTCACTGCCTTTTAAGAAAACATGCTGAAACATTTATGGATGAAATGATGGTATAAGATGATTTGCTTTGCTTTGGTTTAGGATTTGCTTCAACCATCTGTATGAAGGGTTGGGGGGTGAGGTGGGTCGAGCAGAAATAGAAAAAGCTTGTCCTTGAGCTGAAAACTTGGAGCTGGAGGATAAGAGAATATGGAGATTTGTGTTCTATTTTTTGAGTGTGAAATTTTCTACACTATAATCTTTAAAAAAAGAAAAAACTAGTAGAGCCATTTTTTTTTTTAAATGCAAGTAGGTCATAAGAGAGTAAGAAGATTTCCAATAATGAATAAACAACCTGCAAATAGCTATATATTATGGTTATCCTACTGGAAATTTTAATATAAATAAATTCACTTATTTGGGAAAGTTTCTTTCAGGTTATATGTTGTATTTGGAAAATATAACAGCCATACCCAGGGGCAAGTGACAAGACTCATCTGCACACCTGGGTCTTCACTGCCAGTGCCTGTGACACTTGACTATTTTACCATTTCCACGTTACCATTCTCAGAATATAAGGCAAATCTTGCCTGAATCACTGTCACTGACCCGAGAGGGTCCTAGCCCAGAGTCTTAAGGAAGGTCTTCCTCCAGAAATTAGACACGGTCCTTGTGTAGTTCTGTCCTCTAGAATCTTTCTCCCAAGTAACATAAGAACAAGAGGAGAAAGGAAGAGATGATCTGGATTTCTTGAGCCATCTGGGTGGATCAAGTTTTTTATTTCTTTCCTCTGCACAAAGTCCCTCACCTGTGACAAGCTTCAGCATTAGGTCCTGGTGACACAGTCCCCTGCGGGGGGAGATAGAGAAGTAAGGAGACAGGTAGTAGTAAGTAGCTTCTTAATCTGACTAAGATCAATTTAATTTGAAAGAGGAAGTAGCTTTACAGCAATCCTTTTTCTCATCATTGCCAGATTACCTCATTGCTTTAAAAGAAAATGAATTCCTCCATCTCAAGTGTTTGGCAAACAATAGTCAGCAGATTTGTGTAAAAAAAAAAGTATACATAGTCAATTAGGGGTCGATTACAAATTTCTATTTGGGGAGTCTCCAAATTGGGAACCTGAGAGTAGAGTAGAAAAAAGATTTTTCCCTTTGAATACTTCATGCTTTTAAAATTTTGAGCCATGTGAATGTATTGCTTTATGTAATTAATTAGTTAACTTATTAAAAATAAAGATTAAATAAATAAATAAAAATAAAGATAAAAATGGAGATCATAATGCCTAAAAAGAGATTAAGATCACAGGGCCATTTGCTTCTAATGTAAAAACTAATACAAATCACTCTGTTAAGAATCAAAAGGCTATTATAATTAAATGACACATAATATCAGATTTTCTTTTGCAAAATAGGCCCTTATGGGCAAAGTTGGTGAATTCTGAATAAAATCTCTAAGTTAGATAACAGTATTGTATCAATATTAATTTCCTGACTTTAATAATAGTACTGTGGTCATATAAAAGTTTTTTTAAGAAACACACTTCAAAACATTAGGGGTAAAGTGGTGTCATATCTGCAACTTTCTCTGAAAGAGTGGGGATGAGATATATAGAGTAAGACAGAGAGAAAATAATAATAATAAAGTAGACTCGAAAAAATGTTGATATTTACTAGCAAAGAGGGGGAGCGCCTGGAACTCTCATACACTAATGGCAGAAGTAAAAAAATTATGACTATTTTTGAAACCAGGCAATGCTTTAATAATGTTAAACATAGACTTATCATATGGCCTAGCAATTACAGTCCTAGGTATTTACCCTAGAGAAATTAAAACATAGAGATCCAAAACATGTGTCTAAGAATGTTCATATCAACTTTATTCATAATAGCCCAAAGTGCAAACAATCTCCATGTTCATCAATAGGAGAGTGAATCACATTCATCAATAGGAGATGAATAAACAAATATTTATCAACAGGAGAGTGAATAAACAAATGTATTCTCACACAAATGTTTGACAAACATTATTTTCACAAACAAATGTATCCACCTGCAAAGTGGGAGACCTGGGTTCCATCTGATCCCTGGGTTGGGAAGATTCCCTCGAGAAGGGGAAGGCTACTCACTCCAGCATTCTGGCCTGAAGAATTCCACAGGCTGTATACACGTGAGGTGACAAAGGGTCAGATATGACTGAGTAAGTTTCACTTCACTTCATTCACACACCAGACACTGGGACATGATTCCCATGGGTCCCTTGTGTTTCCACATGTCTTATGAATAGAGGTGCTGACAGTTTTGCTCCAGACAATCTTCTTTAAAAAAAAAAAAAAAAACACTTGCACAGTAGATACCCTTGGAAAATATAATTTCTCCATCTGGAGCAGAAGGCAAATTTTTTGGAGTCCAGTATGATGAAGATAATGTCTCCTTCCAGGAACAAAGGTTGGGCAGATTTTCTTGAAGTCTCTTATTAAAGATTGAGGTTTTCTAAGCTTAGGGTTCCTCAGCTATGACTCAAGATTTACTATGTGTGGACATTTAGGTTGTTTTTACCTGTATAAGTTTATTGAGGCATAACTTACATGCAAAAAAATCATATTTGATCTGGTACAAGCATGAATCCGAGGCAGCCTAACTTTTTAGCTTGCAAACAGGATAAAATCTCAGATTCTTCACAGTCCTTGCCAGTGGAATGCTGCCCAGCAACAAAAAGGAAAGAATCACTGAGACACACAGCAGTACAGATGAGTCTTGCAAACATTATGCTGCGTGAAAAAGCTGAGCCCGATTCAAGTATGATACTGTCTAATTTTATTTACTGAAAATTCTCCATCGAGCAGAATAAATCTGTATTAATAGAAATCACAATGGCAGTTGCCTGAGCCAGGGAGTTTGGGGCATGTTGACAGAGGTAAAGGATGAAGGATTTTCCCAAGAGTCCAGTGGTTAAGAATTATCCTTGCAGTGCATGGGACACGGGTTCCGGGAACCAAGGTTCTGCGTGCTGCAGCACAGCTAAGGCCACGCGCTGCGGATACTAGGTGAGGAGGAGCCCCACAATGCGACTAAGGCCCGGTGCAGGCAAATAACCAAGTCTTTAAAAGGAGGTGAGGGGGAAGCTTTCTAGCGTGGTGGGAGTGGTGGAACTATTTTGTATCTTTGTTGTGTTTGCATGGATATATACATCTTTCAAAGTGCATCAAACAGTGTGCCCTAAAATGTATAATTTTGTTATATGTGAATTACGCCTCAGTAAAATTACATAGAAATAGTCTAAATATTTATCAACATGTGAACAGATATGCAAAATATGGTATATACATAAAATGGAATATTATTCAGCCTTGAAAAGGAATGAAATTCTGAAACATGCTAGAACATGGGTGTTCCTTGAAATCATTACACTACGTGAGAGAAGTCAGACATGAGAAGACAGTTACTGTGTGATTCCACTTCTTTGAGCTGCCTGGAATAGACAAATTCATAGACAGAAAGTAGAGCAGTGGTTATCCAGGGCTGTGGAGTTGTGGTCTAGTGGGTACAAGGTTTCAGTTTGGAAGGATGAAATAATTCTGGAGATGGAGGTGATGGTGTTGTACAACAGTGTGAACACACTTAATGCCACTTAACTGGACACTCAAAATGTTTAAAATGATAAATGTTATATCTAGTACATTTATATGTATTACAGTAGTGGTGTGAAAAAAAAAATCTCTCTCTCCAGTGGTGTGCTGCAAAATGTATAACAACCAGCTATGAGAGGGAAGCATATTGGTAGTATTCACTTTGATAGAAACACTCCCACAGTGATCCAGTTCAAGCAACAGTGTGATATCACTGAATGTAGAGTTTGGAAAAGATACAAACAACTGACTTTACAAAGTCAATAGGAGTTGGCTCAAAGACACTACTGTCTCTATCCAACCAACCGATTGTTAGTACACAGCAAATCCAGTAAAGAAAACACAACATAAAAGTTATAAAGAAAAAGGGAAAAAAATCACCCCACCACTACTTATAGGCAGTTGTCTGTATGCCAGCCAGGGAGGTCGATGGTTATTTGTGGGCTGATAACATACAGGAACAACAAAGTGCCAGTTCACTGATCCTGCAGGCTGGAAGGCATCAATTCTGGTTGGTTGGTACCCATTGCCACATCAGTTATTAAATCTTGTGGCTCTTATTCCTGGTGGTGACATCCAGAAAAGGAAAACTGTGGGACCTTCTTGAATCATGTAAGTTTAGCTACCAGTAGGTAACCCTTTAAAATTTTTATCGATCTTTACTGTCATCATATTCCCTTTGTTTTGGCACAAAATGGCTGCAAAAGTACAGGAGATACAAAATTTTGAAGCCATTTCCAGAAGATTTAGGCTGATTCTCGGTGCCAGTGACTCTCAGATAGGGTGTGCATGTAATTACTTGGAGTAATCTTCATTTTGAAAGAACTACAGGTGATTCTAATGCAGTTGGTTCACAGAACACATTTGGCAACATGGTTCGATGAGGTAGCTCTTTCTCTTCTCCCCTTTCATAATTTCACACCACAACCACATTGCTCTAAGATGCAAATTAGGGTAACTGATGTTATAAAACATGTCCCAATGTGTGTATAACAATGTCTGAAATGATTTTAAGAATATTCAGTATAGAAAAGGTGACATAAAATTGTGCTAATTCATTTTACTGTCATTGGTGAAACAAGTGTTATTCAAGCCTTTTGATGTGGCAGAAATATTTTAAGACAACCCCTTCTATTCTTTGAGCAGGAAATAAAATCTAGCAAACTGTGTAGCCAGTAACCTTAGGGATGGTACTTGAGGCTTGATCTCTAAAAGATGTTGAGTCCAAAAGTTGAACCTAAATCTGCCTGTATTGTTCTGCCTTGAGTGAATCTTTCATGCAGGCTGTGATCAGTGCATTTAAAAGAGCAGAGATCTGAATTTTATTGAGATTTACCTTATGTTTTATTATTGTGGGCTTGCCAGGTGGCACTAGTGGTAAAGAACCCACCTGCCAATGCAGGTGATGTAAGAGGTGCTGATTGGATTTCTGGGTCAGGAAGATCGAGGAGGGTGTGGCAACCCACTCCAGTATTCTTGCCTGGAGAATCCTATAAACAGATGAACCTGGTGGGCTACAGTCCGTAGAGTCGCAAAGAGTCGGACACAACTGAAGCAACTTAGCATGCATGCATGTTTTATTAATAATGAATTTCTGTTTAGTAAATGTTTCATAGTTATGTGCCAGACTTGCTTTCCTTATAACATGGTGGCAAGGTTAAGAAGGCATCGTTAGTCTTCATCCACTCTAATTAATAAATGCTACATGAATCTACCAAAAAGAACCTTATAACTGTGCTTGAAAAGTTGGCTTAGGGTAGCTCTTTATAGGGTGTTTGGGGGAACACTAAACCCCAAGATGCTCATTTGAAGATAGAAGACCTGCAAAAAAAAAAAAAAAAAAAGAGAGAGAGAAAGAGAAGAGAAAGAAGACTTGCATGATTAAATAAACATAGGAAATGCTGCATAGGCGAATATTTTATTTTTTTTAATTTAGTCCACCATTTACCAAAGTTATTGATTAAAGATTTTAAAATTTCATAAGAATAACATTTTGTGGAATATATATTTAGCAAAAAATTCTCCAGTGCTCTGGTGAAAATTTTAGCTGTGAAGGGGAACACAGGGATAGAGAGGCAAATTAATTTGGCATTCTTGACTTCAAACTTACATTAACCACATTTGTTTCCACTATTAAATGTAAAGAATTTGATGGATTTAACAACAGTCATCAAGGATAGTCAAAAGGTAACTTCCTCAGTGGTCTGGTGCAGCCAAAAATCAACTGGAGAATATACCTCAGGTGCCCGCTGCAACTCGAGAAAAACCATGAGGCTTCCCCCTCGCTACGAGATGAACCCCAATTCCCCAGCATTGCGTGAAGACCAATTCCGTGTTCCCCATCAAACAAGAAAGGAGCCTTGACTTCCTTGATGGAACTCCAGAGAGGCCCCAAGAACACTGTCACAAGTCTAGAGGGACCTGAGGTCACCACAATCACACAAAAGAGCTCCATGTACCACAAATCAACTCAAGATGAGGCCTGATTCCCCTGCAATGGCTCCAGAGCTAGCAGGCGTTCCCCTGCAAACACAGCAAGTGGCTTGCCTTCCTTTAGGCAACTCCAGAGATTCCACGAGAACACCATCCCAAGTCTAGAGGAACACGAGTTCAGCACAGCAACTAGAGAGAAGCTCCGTGTACAGCAAATCATCTCGAGATGAGAGCTGATTCTCTGGCTTTGACTCAAGAGGAATGCCAACTTTCCACAAGCACCTCAAGAGGAGGCTTCTCTCAGCTATAGGTATGTGAGAGGGACCCTGAGTTTGCTGCCTCAAGTGGAATGGACACCGAGATGCCGTGACTCGAGATAAGGCCGGATTTCCCTGCAGTGACCTGAATGCAAGCTCGTCTTTCATCTCACGAGATGAAGGGATGTCTGAATCCCCTGTGGAGACCCTAGAGAAAGCCCTAGTTCCACGTATCATCTCAACAGGAGGCCTCACACTCCTTTCAAAACTCGAGAGTCACGCGGAGGTCAATGCCTCAAAAGGAGACGATTCCTGACTCCTCTTGAAAATTGATAGGAATCCCAATATCCCTGTGGCAACTGGACAGGAACCCTGGGTCTCTTGCCTCACCTTGAGAGGGGTCCCTATTTCCCTATCAAGCCTCGATGAGAATACCGAGGTGTCCCTAACATCTAGGCAGGAGTCCTGACGTCATTGAACAACATGAGTTTTGAAGGGTCATTCCCGCCGTAACTCGAGAAGATACCCCAGGTCCCCACCACAACTCAAGAAAACCCAGGAGAATTCACCCTCGCCATGAGATGAGGCCCAATTCCACTGCATCGCATGTAAAGCAATTCCGTGTTCCCCATAAAACAGGATATGAGCCTTGACTTCCGTGATGGAACTCCAGAGAGTCCCCAAGAACACTGTCGCAAGTGTAGAGGGACACTGAGGTCCCCGCAGGAACACGAAAGTGCTCCAAGTACCCAGATCAACTCGAGATGAGACCCGATTCCCCTGCACTGGCTCCAGAGCAATCCCGCTTTCCTCATCAAACTAGACAAGTGGCTTGACTTCCCTTAGGCAACTCCAGAGATTCCCCGAGAGCACCGTCCCAAGTCTAGAGGAACACCAAGTTCAGCACAGCAACTCGAGAAAAGCTCCGTGTACCCCAAAACATTCGAGATGAGAGCTGATTCCCTGGCTTCGACTCAAGAGGAATGCCAACTTTCCACAAGCAGCTCAAGCGGAGGCTTTTCTCAGCTCTAGGTATGTGAGAGGGACCCTGAGTTTGCTGCCTCAAGTGGAATGGACACCGAGATTCCGTGACTCGAAATAAGGCTGGATTTCCCTGCAGTGACTTGAATGCAGGCTCGTCTTTCATCTCACAAGATGAAGAGATGTCTGAGTCCCCTGTGGAGACCCTAAAGAAAGCCCTAGTTCCCCACCTCATCTCGACAGGAGGCCTTACATCCCTTTGACAACTCGAGAGGAACACGGAGTTCAATGCTTCAAAAGGAGACGATGCCTAACACCTCTTGAAATTTGATAGGAATAGCAATATCCCTGTGGCAACTGCAAAGGGAAGCTGGGTCAACACCTCACCTCGAGAGGCATCCCTATTGCCCTGCCAAGCCTTGAGGAGAATCCCGAGGTGTCCTTCAAAACTAGACAGGAGTCCTGTCGCCACTCAACCAACACGGGTTTTGAAGGGCCATCCTCGCCGTAACCCAAGAACATACCCTAGGTCCCAGCCGCAACTCAACATAAACCATGAGACTTCCCCCTGGCCGCGAGGTGAGGCCCAATTCCCCTGCACTGAGTGCAGAGCAAATCCGTGTTCCCCATCAAACATGAAAGGAGGCTTCACTTCCTAGATGAAACTCCACATAGTCCCCAAGAACACTGCCAGAGGTCGAGAGGGACCCTGAGGTCACCGCAGCAAAACAAAAGAATTCGTGTAAATGAAATCAACTCGAGATGAGGCGCGATTGCCCTGCATTGGCTCCAGAGCCATCTCGCATTCCCCATCAAACATGACAAGTGGCTTGACTTCCTTTAGGCAACTCCAGAGATTGACCAAGAGTACCGTCCAATATCTAAAGGAACACAAAGTTCAGCACTGCAACTCGAGAAAAGCTCCCTGTACCCCCAAATCATCTCGAGTTGAGAGCTGCTTCCCTGGATTCAACTCAAGAGGAATGCCAACTGTCCACAAGTACCTCAAGAGGAGGCTTCTCTCAGTTATATGTATGTGAGATGGGCCCTGAGTTTGTGGCCTCAAGTGAAATGGACACCGAGATGTCCTGACTCGAAATAAGGCTGGATTTCCCTGCAGTGACTTGAATGCAGGCTCGTCTTTCATCTCACGAGATGAAGGGATGTCTGAATCCCCTGTGGTGACCCTAGAGAAAGCCCTAGTTCCTGGCCTCATCCCAACATGAGACCTCACATCCCTGTGAAAACTCGAGAGGCACACGGAGTTAAATGCTTCAAAAGGAGACGATGGCTGACTCTTCTTGAAAAATGATAGGAATCCCAAAATTCCTGTGGCCACTGCAAATGGAACCTGGGTTTCCCCTCTCACCTTGAGAGGCGTCCCTATTGCCCTCCCAAGCCCCGAGGAGAATCCCGAGGTGTCCCTCGCAACTAGACAGGAGTCCTGACATCACTGATCCAACCCGAGTTTTGAAGGGCCATCCTCGTCATAACACGAGAACATAATCCAGGTTCCCACCGCAACTCGAGAAAAACAATGACACTTTCCCCTCGCCACGAGATGAGGCCCGATTCCCCTGCACTGCATGCAGAGCAAGTCCGTGTTCCCCATCAAACAGGAAAGGAGCCTTGACTTCCTTGATGGCACTCCAGAGAGTCCCCAGGAACACTTTCACAAGTCTAGAGGGACCCTGAGGTCCCCGAAACAACATGAAACCGCTCCATGTACTCCAAATCAACTCGAGATGAGGCCTGATTCCCCTGCACTGCATGCAGAGCAAGTCCATGTTCCCCATCAAACACGAAAAGAGCCTTGACTTCCTAGATGAAACTCCACATAGTCCCCAAGAACACTGTCACAGTTCTGCAGGGACCCTGAAGTGACAGCAGCAGCACGAAAGAACTCGTTTAACTCAAATCAACTCTAGATGAGACCCGATTCCCCTGCATTGACTCCAGAGACATCCCTCATTCCCCATTAAACAGGGCAAATAGCCTGACTTCCTTTAGGCAACCCCAGAGATTCACCGAGAGCACCGTCCCATATCTAGAGGAACACCAAGTTCAGCACAGCAACTCGACAAAAGCTCCGTGTACCCCAAAACATTTCGAGATGAGAGTTATGACACAGGAGGAATGGAAACTTTCCACAAGCACCTCAAGAGGAGGCTACTCTGAGCTATAGGTATGTGAGAGGGATCCTGAGTTTGCTGCCTCGTGTGGAATGGACACCGAAATGCCCTTACTCGAAATAAGGCCGGATTTCCCTGCAGTGACTTGAATGCAGTCTCGTCTATCATCTCACAAGAAGAAGGGATGTCTAAATCCCCTGTGGATACCCTAGAGAAAGCCCAAGTTACCTGCCTCATCTCGACAGGAGGCCTCACATCCCTTTGAAACTTTGAGAGGCACGTGGAGTTCAATGCCTCAAAAGTAGATGATGCCTGCCTCCTCTTGAAAATTGATAGGAATCTCAATACTCTGTGGCAACTGGAAAGGGACCCTGGGTCTCCACTTTACCTCGAGAGACTTCCCTATTGCCCTCCCAAGCCCCGAGGAGAATCCCGAGGTGTCCCTCGCAACTAGACAGGTGTCCTGACGTCGCTGACCCAACACAAGTTTTGAAGGTCCATCCCCACCGCAACTCAAGAACATACCCCAGGTTCCCACCGCAACTCGAGAAAAACCATGAGACATCCCCCTCGCCGTGAGATGAGGTCTGATTCCCCTGCATTGCATGCAGAGCATGTGTGTGTTCCCCATCATACTTGAAAAGAGTTTTGACTTCCTTGATGGAACTCCAGAGAGTCCCCAAGAACACTGTTACAAAGCTAGAGGGACCCTGCGGACTCCGCAGCAACATGAAAGAGCTCGTGTACCCCAAATCAACTCGAGATGAGGCCCAATTCACCTGAATTGGGTCCAGAGCCATCACACGTTCCCCATCAAATACAACATGTGGCTTGACCTCCTTTACGCAACTCCAGAGATTCCATGAGAACATCATTCCAAGTCCAGAGGAACACCAAGTTCTGCAGAGCAACTCGAGAAAAGCTCCATGTACCCCAAATCATCTCGAGATGAGAGCTGATTCGCTGAACTCGACTCAAAGGGAATTCCAACTTTCCACAAGCACCTCAAGAGGAGGCTTCTCTCAGCTATAAGTATCATAGTGGGACCCTGAGCTTGCTGCCTCAAGTGGAATGTACAATGAGATTCCCAGACTCGAAAAAAGGCCGGATTTCCCTGCAGTGACGTGAATGCAGGCTCGTCTTTCATCTCACAAGATGAAGGGATATCTGAATCCCCCGTGGAGACCCTAAAGAAAGCCCTTGTTCCCCGACTCATCTCGACAGGAGGCCACACATCCCTTTGACAACTCGAGAGGAGTGCAGAGTTCAAGGCGTCAAAAGGAGACGACGCCTGACTCACCTTGAAAATTGATAGGGATCCCAATATCCCTCTGGCAACTGCGAAGGAAGTCTGGGTCTCCTGTCTCACCTCGAGAGGCGTCCCTATTGCCCTGCCAAGCCTCAAGGAGAATCCCGAGGTATCCCTGGCAATTAGACATGAGTCCTGAAGTCGCTGAACCAACATGAGTTTTGAAAGGCCATCCCCGCCGTAATACGAGAACATCCCCCAGATTCCCGCTGAAACTCAAGAAAAACCATGAGACTTCCCCATCGCTGCGAGATGAAGCCCGATTGCAATGCTGCGTGCAGAGCAAGTCTGTGTTCCTCATTAAACACAAAAGGAGCCTTGACTTCCTTGATGGACCTCTAGAAAGTCCCCAAGAACACTATCACAAGTCTAGCGGGACCCTGAGGTCCCCGCAGCAACACAAAAGAGCATCGTGTACCCCAAATCGACTCGAGATGAGGTGTGATTCCCCTGCATTGCATGCAGACCACATCTGAGTTCCCCATCAAACACTAAAGGAGCCTTGACTTCCTAGATGAAATTCCACATAGTCCCCAAGAAGACTGGGGACTTCAGCACCTCACAAGTCTAGAGGTGCTGAGGCCACCACAGCAACACATAAGAGCTTCGTGTACTACAAATCAACTTGACATGAGGCCGGATTCCCCTCCATTGGCTCCAGAGCCATCGTGCATTCCCCATCAAACAGATCAAGTAGCTTGACTTCTTTTAGCAACCCCAGAGATTAACCGAGAGCACCGTCCCATATCTAGAGGAACACCAAGTTCAGCACAGCAACTCGACAAAAGCTCCGTGTACCACAAATCATCTCAAGATGAGAGCTGATTCCCTGGATTGGACTCAAGAGGAATGCCAACGTTCCACAAGCAACTCAAGAGGAGGCTTCTCTCAGCTATATGTATGTGAAAGGGAACCTGATTTTGCTGCTTCAAGTGGAATGGACATCGAGATACCCTGATTCAAAATAAGGCCGGATTTCCCTGCATTGACTTGAATGCAGGCTCATCTTTCATCTCACATAAAGAAGGGATGTCTGAATCCCTTGTGGAGACCCTAGAGAAAGTACTAGTTCCCTGCCTTATCTCGACATGAGGCCTGACTTCCCTTTGAAAACTCGAGAGGCATTCGAAGTTCAGTGCTTCAAAAGGAGACGAAGCCTGACTCCTTTTCAAAATTGATAGGAATCACGATATCCCTGTGGCAACTGGACAGGAACCCTGGGTCTCTCGCCTCACTTCGAGAGGCATCCCTATTGCCCATGCAAGCCTCGAGGAGAATTCCGAGGTGTCCCTCGCAACTAGAGAGGAATCTTGACGTTGCTGATCCAACACAAGTTTTGAAGGTCCATCCTCGTCGTAACTAGAAAACATAACCCAGGTTCTTGCCGCAACTCGAGAAAAACCATGAGGCTTTCACCTGGCCGTGAGATGAGGCCTGAATCCCCTGCACTGCAGGCAGAGCAATTCCCTGTTCCCCATGAACACGAAAGGAGCCTTGACTTCCTTGATGGAACTCCAAAGAGTCCCCAGAAACACTGTCACTGGTATAGAGGGACACTGAGTTCCCCACAGCAACACGAAAGCGCTCCGTGTACTTCAAATCAACACGAGGTGAGGCCTGATTCCCCTGCATGGTCTCCAGAGCCATCCAGCATTCCCCATCAAACACGACAAGTGGCTTGTCTTCCTTTAGGCAACTCCAGAGTTTACCCGAGAACACCGTCCTAAGTATAGAGGAACACCACGTTCAGCACAGCAACTAGAAAACATCTCTGTGTACCTCAAATCATCTCAAGATGAGCGCTGATTCCCTGGCTTTGACTCAAGAGGAATGCCAGCTTTAAACAACACCTAAAGAGGAGGCTTCTCTCAGCTATAGGTATGTGAGAGGGACCCTGAGTTTGCTGCCTCAAGTGACATGGACACTGAGAAGCCCTGACTCAAAATAAGGCCAGGTGTCCCTGCAGTGGCTTGAATGCAGGCTCATCTCTCATCTCACAAGATGAAGGGATGTCTGAATCCCCTGTGGAGACCCTAGAGAATACCCTAGTTCCCAGCCTCATCTTAAAAGGAGGCCTCACATCCCTTTGACAACTCGAGAGGAACACAGAGCAACATGTAAAGGCTCTGTGTACTCCAAAACAACTCGAGATGAGGCCCGATTCCCCTGCACTGCGTTCAGAGCAAGTCTGTGTTCCCCATCAAACACGAAAGGAGCTTTGACTTCCCTGATGGAAATCCAGAGAGTCCCCAGGAACACTGTCACAAGTTTCGAGGGTCCCTGAGGTCCCCGCAGCAACATGAAAATGCACTGTGTACTTGAAATCAACTCGAGATGAGGCCCGCTTCCCATGCACTGCATGCAAAGCAAGTCTGTGTTCCCCATAAAACACGAAAGGAGCCTTGACTTCCTTGATGGAAATCGAGAGAGTCCCCAGGAACACTTTGAAAAGTCTAGAGGGACCCTGAGAACCCCACAGCAACATGAAAGTGCACTGTGTGCTTCAAATCAACTCGAGATGAGGCCCGATTCCCCTGCATTAGCTCCAGAGCCATCACTCATTCCCCATCAAACACAACAAGTGGCTTGACTTCCTTTAGGCAACTCCAGAGATTACCTGAGAATACCATCTCAAGACAAGAGGAATACCAAGTTCAGCACAGCAACTCGAGAAAATTCCGTGTACCCCAAATCATCTCGAGATGAGAGCTGATTCCCTGGCTTCGACTCAAGAGGAATGCCAACTTTCCACAAGCCCCTCAAGAGGAGGCTTCTTTCAGCTCTAGGTATGTGAGAGGGACCCTGAGTTTGCTGCATCAAGTGGAATGGTTACCCAGATGCCATGACTCGAAATAAGGTTGGATTTCCCTGCAGTGACTTTAATGCAGGCTCGTCTTTCATCACACATGATGAAGTGATGTCTGAATCCCCTGTGGAGACCCTAGAGAAAACCCTAGTTCCCCGGCTCATCTCGACAGGAGGACTCACAGTCTTTAGAAACCTCCAGAGGCACATGGATTTAAATGCTTCAAAAGGAGAGCATGGCTGCCTCCTCTTGAAAATTGATAGGAATCCCCAAATTACTGTGGCAACTGGAATGGACCCTGGGTCTCCCCCCTCACCTCGAGAGGCATCCTTATTGCCCTACCAAGCCTTGAATAGAATCCCGAGTTGTCCCTTGCAGCTAGACAGGAGTCCTAATGTCACTGAATCAACACGAGTTTGAAGGGCCATCCCAACCATAACTTGAGAACATAACTCAGGTTCCCGCCACAGCTCAAGAAAACCGTGAGAATTCCCCCTTGCCATGAGATGAGGCCCGATTCCCCTGCACTGGCTCCAGAGCAATCCTGCATTCCTCATCAAAGAGCACAAGTGGCTTGACTTCTTTTGGGCAACTCCAAGATTCCCCGAGAACACCATCCCAAGTCTAGAGCAACACCAAGTTCAGCACAGCAACTCGAGAAAAGCTCCGTGTAGCCCAAATCATTTCGAGATGAGAGCAGATTCCCTGGCTTTGAAACAAGAGCAATGCCAACTTTCCACAAGCAGCTCAAGTGGAGGCTTTTCTCAGCTCTTGGTATGTGAGAGGCACCCTGAGTTTGCTGCTTCAAGTGGAATGGACACCGAGATGCCCTGACTCGAAATAAGGCCGGAATTCCCTGCAGTGACTTGAATGCCGGCTCATCCTTCATCTCAAAAGATGAAGGGATATCTGAATCCCCTATGAAGACCCTAGAGAAAGCCCTAGTTCCCCGCCTCATCTCGACAGGAGGCCTCACATCCCTTTGACAACACGAGTAGAACACGGAGTTCAGTGCTTCAAAAGTAGACAATGATTGAGTCCTCTTGAAAATTGACAGAAGTCCCAGTATCCGTGTGGCAACTTGAAAGGACACTGGGTCTCCCACCTCACCTCGAGAGGCATCCCTATTGCCCTGCCAAGACTCGAGGACAATCCCGAGTTGTCCATCGCAACTAGACAGGAGTCCTGACGTAGCTGAAAAAACACGAGTTTTGACGGGCCATCCCCATCGTCACTTGAGAATATAACCCAGGTTCCCTCCACAACTCGAGAAAATCCATGAGACTTCCCGCTCGATGAGAGATGAGATCAGATTCCCCTGCACTGAGTGAAGAGCAATTCCGTGTTCCCCATCAAACATGAAAGGAGCCTTGACTTCCTTGATGGAACTCCAGAGAGTCCCCAAGAACACTGATAAATGTCTAGAGGAACCCTGAGGTCACCGCAGCAACATGAAATAGTTCGGTGTACCCCAAATCAACTCGAGATGAGTCCAGATTCCCCTTCATTGGCTCCAGAGCCATCCGGCGTTCCCCATCAAACATGACAAGTGACTTGACTTCCTTTAAGCAACTCCAGAGATTCCCCGAGAACAACGTCCTGAGTATAGAGGAACACCACGTTCAGCACAGCAACTAGAAAACAGCTCCGTGTACCTCAAATCATCTCGAGATGAGACTTGATTCCCTGGCTTTGACTCAAGAGGAATGCCAGCTTTAAACAACACCTAAAGAGGAGGCTTCTGTCAGCTATAGGTACGTGAGTGGGACCCTGAGTTTGCTGCCTCAAGTGGAATGGACACCTAGATGCCCTGACTTGAAATAAGGCCGGATGTCCCTGCAGTGATTTGAATGCAGGATTGTCTTTCATCTCACAGATGAAGGGATGTTTGAATCCCCTGTGGAGACCCTAGAGAATACGCTAGTTCCCAGCCTCATCTCGACAGGAGGCCTCACATCCCTTTGACAACATGAGAGGCAAGCGGAGTTCAATGCTTCAAAAGGAGACGAAGCCTGACTCCTCTTGAAAACTGACAGGAGTCACAGTATGGCTCTGGCAACTGCAAAGGGAAACCTGGTGTCCCGCCTCACTTCGAGAGGCATCCCAATTGTCCTGCCAAGCCTCGAGAACAATCCCAAGGTGTCCCTCGGAACTAGACAGGAGTCCTGACGTCGCTGAACAAACACGAGTTTTGAAGGGCCAACTCTGCCGTAACTGGAGAATATAACCCAGGTTCCACACCACAGCTCCAGAAAAACAATGAGACTTTCCCCTCACCGTGAGATGAGGCCCGATTCCCCTGCATTGCATGCAGAGCAAGTCCGTGTTCCCCATCAAACACGAAAGGAGCCTTGACTTCCTAGATGAAACTCTCCATAGTCCCCAAGAACTCTGTCAGAAGTCTAGAGGGACCCTGAGATCAATGCAGCAACACGACAGAGCCCCGTGTACCACAAATCAACTCGAGATGAAGCCTGATTTCCCTGCATTGGCTCCAGAACAATCCTGCATTCCTCATCAAAGAGCACAAGTCGCTTGACTTCTTTTAGGCAACTCCAGAGACTCTATGAGAATACCGCCACCAGTCTAGAGGAACACCAAGTTCAGCACAGCAACTCGAGAAAAGCTCCATGTACCCCAAAACATTTCGAGATGAGAGCTGATTCCCTGGCTTCGACTCAAGAGGAATGCCAACTTTCCACAAGCAGCTCAAGCGGATGCTTTTCTCAACTATAGGTATGTGAGAGGGACCCTGAATTTGCTGCCACAAGTGGAATGGACACCGAGATTCCCTGACTCGACATAAGGCTGGATTTCCCTGCAGTGACTTGAATGCAGGCTTGTCTTTCATCTCAAAAGATGAAGTGATGTCTGAATCCCCTGTGGAGACCCTAGACAAAGCCCTATTTCCCCACCTCATCTCGACAGGTGACCTTACATCCCTTTGACAACACGAGTCGAATGCGGAATTCAATGCTTCATAAGGAGACGATGACTGAGTCCTCTTGAAAATTGACAGGAATCCCAGTATGTCTGTTGCAACTTGAAAGGACACTGGGTCTCCCCCGTCACCTCGAGAGGCGTCACTATTGTCCTGCCAAGCCTTGAGGAGAATCTCAAGGTATCCCTCGCAACTAGACAGGAGTTCACACATCGCTGAACAAACATGAGTTTTGAAGGGCCATCCCCGCCGTAACTCTAGAACATAACCAGGTTCCCTCCACAACTCCAGAAAAACAATGAGACTTTCTCCTCACCGCGAGATGAGGCCCAGTTCCCATGCAATGTATGCAGGTTAAGTCCGTGTTCCCAATCAAAAGGAAAGGAGACTTGACTTCTTTGAAGGACCTCCAGAGAGACCCCAAGAACACTGTCAGAAGTCTACAGGGACCCTGAGGTCCCCGCAGCAACATGAAAGGGCTCGGTGTACTCCAAATCAAATCAAGATGAGGCCCGATTCCCCTGGACTGCATTCAGAGCAAGTCCGTGTTCCCCATCAAACACGAAAGGAGCCTTGACTTCCTTGATGGAACTCCAGAGAGTCCCCAGGAACACTGTCACAAGTCTAGAGAGACCCTGAGGTCCCCTGCAGCAACATGAAAGTGCACCGTGTACTTCAAATCAACTCGAGATGAGACCCGATTCCCCTGCATTGTCTCCAGAGACATCACTCGTTCCCCATCAGACACACAAAGTGGCTTGATTTCCGTTAGGCTACTCCAGAGATTACCCGAGACTACCATCTCAAGACTAGAGGAACACCAAGTTCAGCACAGAAACTCGAGAAAAGCTCTGTGTACCCCAAATCATCTCGAGATGAGAGCTGATTCCCTGGCTTTGACTCAAGAGGGATGTCAACTTTACACAAGCACCTGACGAGGAGGCTTCTGTCAGGTATATGTATGTGAGAGGGACCCTGAGTTTGCTGCCTCAAGTGGAATGAACACCGAGATGCCCTGACTCATAATAAGGCCGGAATTCCCTGGAGTGACTTGAATGCAGGCTCGTCTTTCATCAAACAAGATGAAGGGATGTCTGAATCCCCTGTGGAGACCCTAGAGACAGCCCTAGTTCCCCGGCTCATCTCAACAGGAGGCCTCACATCCTTTTGAAACTCGAGAGGCACGTGGATTTAAATGCTTCAAAAGGGGAGTATCGCTCCCTCATCTTGAAAATTGATAGGAATCCCAAAATTCCTGTGGCAACTGGAAAGGAACTTGGGTTGCCCCTCTCACATTGAGAGCCGTCCCTATTGCCCTGCCAAGCTTCGAGGAGAATCTCGATGTGTCCCTCACAACTAGACAGGAGTCCTGATATCACTGAACCAACACAAGTTTTGAAGGGCCATCCCAGCTGTAACTCGAGAATATAACCCAGTTTCCCGCCACAACTCGAGAAAACCATGAGAATTCCCCCTCGCCATGAGACGAGGCCTGATTCCCCTGCATTGCATGCAAAGCAAGTCGGTGTTCCCCATCAAACACGAAAGGAGCCTTGACTTCCTAGATGAAACTCCACATAGTCCCCAATAACTCTGTCACATGTCTAGTGGGACCCTGAGGTCAACGCAGCAACATGAAATATCCCCGTTTACCTCAAATCAACTTGAGGTGAGGCCTGATTTCCCTGCATTGGCTCTAGAGCAATCCAGCATTCCTCATCAAGCAGGACAAGTGGCTTGACTTCTTTTAGGCAACTCCAGAGATTCCCTGAGAACACCGTCCCAAGTATAGAAGAACACCAAGTTCAGCACAGCAACTCGAGAAAAGCTCCGTGTACCCCAAATCATTTCGAGATGAGAGCTGATTTCCTGGCTTCGAATCAAGAGGAATGCCCACTTTCCACAGCAGCTCAAGCGGAGGCTTTTCTCAGCTCTAGGTATGTGAGAGGGACCCTCAGTTTGCTGCCTCAAGTGTAATGGACACCGAGATGCCCTGACTCGAAATAAGGCCGGAATTCCCTGCAGTGACTTGAGTGCAGGCTCGTCTTTCATCTCATCAGATGAAGGGATTCCTGAATCCCCTTGAAGACCCTATAGAAAGCCCTATTTCCCCACCTCATCTTGACATGTGGCCTCACATCCCTTTGACAACATGAATGGAAAGTGGAATTCAATGCTTCAAAAGTAGACGATGACTGAGTCCTCTTGAAAATTGACAGGAATCCCAGTATCCCTGTGGCAACTTGAAAGGACACTGGGTCTCCCGCCTCACCTCGAGAGGTGTCCTCCTTATTGACTTGCCAAGTCTCGAAGTGAATCTCGAGTTGTCCCTCGCAACGAGACTGGAGGCCTGATGTCACTGAACAAACACGCGTTATGAGGGGCCATCCCCTTCGTCACTCGAGAATATAACCCAGGTTCCTTCCGCAACGCGAGAAAGTCCATGAGACTTTCCACTCGAAGAGAGATGAGATCAAATTCCCCTGCATTGCGTGCAGAGCAATTCCATGTGCACCATCAAACATGAAAGGAGCCTTGACTTCCTTGATGGAACTCCAGAGAGTCCCCAAGAACACTGATACAAGTCTAGAGTGACCCTGAGGTCACCGCAGCAACACGAAAGTGCTCAGTGTACTGCAAATCAACGTGAGATGAGGCCAGATTACACTACATTGGCTCCAGAGCCATCCGGCGTTCCCCATCAAACACGACAAGTGGCTTGACTTCCTTTAGGCAACTCCAGAGATTCCCTGAAAACACTGTCCTAAGTATAGAGGAACACCACGTTCAGCACAGCAATTAGAAAACAGCTCCGTGTACCTCAAATCATCTCGAGATGAGAGTTGATTCCCTGGCTTCGAATCAAGAGGAATGCCAACTTTCCAGAACCCCCTCACGGGGAAGCTTCTCTCAGCTATAGGTACGTGAGAGGGACCCTGAGTTTGCTGCCTCAAGTGGAATGGACACCGAGATGCCGTGACTCGACATAAGGCCGGATTTCCCTGCAGTGACATGAATGCAGGCTTGTCTTTCATCTCAAAAGATGAAGGGATGTCTGAATCCCCTGTGGAGACCCTAGAGAAAGCCCTAGTTCCCCACCTCATTTCCACAGGAGGTCTCACATCCCTTTGACAACTCGAGAGGAACACGGAGTTCAATGCTTCAAAAGTAGACGATGACTGACTCCTCTTGAAAATTGACAGGAATCCCAGTATTCCTGTAACAACTTGAAAGTGACAGTGGGTTTCCCTACTCATCTCGAGAGGCATCCCTATTGTCCAACCAAGTTTCGAGGAGAATCCCGAGGTGACCCTCACAACTAGACAGGCGTCCTGACATCATTGAACAAACAGGAGTTTTAAGAGTCCATCCCTGTCGTCACTCGAGAATATACCCCAGGTTCCCTCCGCAACTCGAGAAAAACCATGAGACTTCCCACTCGATGAGAGATGAGATCAGATTCCCCTGCATTGAGTGCAGAGCAAGTCCGTGTTCCCCATCAAACATGAAAGGAGCCTTGACGTCCTTGATGGAACTCTAGAGAGTCCCCAAGAACACTGATACAAGTCTAGAGGGACCCTGAGGTCCCCGCAGCAACATGAAAGCACTCCGTGTACTCCAAATCAACTCAAGATGAGGCCAGATTCCCCTTCATTGGCTCCAGAGCCATCTGGCGTTCCCCATCAAACACGACATGTGGCTTGACTTCCTTTAGGCAACTCCAGAGATTCCCCGAAAACACTGTCCTAAGTATAGAGGAACACCCTGTTCAGCACAGCAACTAGAAAACAGCTCCGTGTACCTCAAATCATCTCGAGATGAGACCTGATTTCCTGGCTTTGACTCAAGAGGAATGCCAGGTTTAAACAACACCTAAAGAGGAGGCTTCTCTCAGCTATAGATATGTGAGAGGGACCCTGAGTTTGCTGCCTCACGTGGAATGGACACCAAGATGCCCTGGTTTGAAATAAGGCCGGATTTCCCTGCAGTGACTTGAATGCAGGTTCGTCTTTCATCTCATAAGAGGAAGGGACGTCTGAATCCCCTGTGGAGACCCTAGAGAATGCCCTAGTTCCCCGCCTCATTTTGACAGGAGGCCTCACATCCCTTTGACAACACGAGAGGCACGTGGAGTTCAATGCTTCAAAAGGAGATGAAACCTGTCTCCTCTTGAAAACTGACAGGAGTCACAGTATTGCTCTGGCAACTGCAAAGGCAAACTTGGTCTCCCCCCTCACCTTGAGAGGCGTCCGTATTGCATTGCAACATCTCGAGGAGAATCCTGATGTGTCTCTCCCAACAAGACAAGAGTCCTGACGTCACTGAACCTCACCCCAGACCCTGCACCTGGGGTCACTCCTCCAGTTTCCAAGGTGACTCCACCTGAAATATCCTGTGTCTGTAATCACATGTGCACATCTCCAGGATGACGCCACTTCCCAGACCCAGTACCTGTGGTCACGCTTCCACAATCTCCAGGGTGATCACAACACACTGGACCATGCACCTGGGGTCACATGTCCACAGTCTGCAGGGTGACATTCTCCCAAACCCTATATCTAGGATCACATATCTACAGTCCCCTGGGTGATCCCTCCCAGACACTGTATCTGGAGTCACACATCCACAGTCTCCACGGTGACCCCTTCCCAAGCCTTGCAACTGGGCTCACAATTCCACAGTCTCCAGGGTGAATTCCTTCTGACCATTCCCCTGGGGTCACATATCCACATTCTTCAGGGTGACCAACCCAGTCCCTGTCCATGGGGTCACATATCAACAGTCTCCAGGGTGACACTCCTCCCCTGAATGCACATTTCAAGGGGAGCACAAAAAGCACACCCAAAATATGCACATTTGACAAAAGGGTTATTTTGGACTGATTAATTAAAAAAAACAAAACAAAACAAAAGAAAAAAACAAACAGCCGCCCCAGGAGGATCTTTGAAAACCAAGTCGAAATTCCATTTTATGAAGTAGATTTACATTTGTTAAGGATATCTCCATCTTTAAGGACGTGTCCCTGTCTGGACCAGGAAATAGAGGATGGCTAAATATCAAGAATGGACTAAGTATCAAGACTGACTTGATATCACTAAATGACTTGACTAAATATCAAGAAGGTCTATGGAATGGACCTGGAAGTTAATCTGCATACCACCATGTCTTTGTTTACTGTGCTTCACCTAATAATCTCCCTTAAATAGCTTCTTCCATTCCTTAACCTCCTTCTTTCATTCTCAGCTGATGATAGCATTTAAGGTAAAGTCTTGGACCATTTCAGAAAGTGACAGCTTTCCCAGGTATCTTTCAACTATATAGGAGGTATGCATGTCATATATTAAACTTCTGATTGTTTTTCTCCAATCCATCTTCCTTTCATTATGAACATCTCAGTGAAGAACATTGAGGCTAGGGGGAAATTATCTTTCCTCTCATCTAATGCAATAAAATAGCACTCAGAGATATAGAGGAATGAACCACAGACCAATTTAAAATAAAAATAAAGGAAAGCATGAATCTAACACTTACATTACTGAGTGAGGGAATCCAGCCTCAAGTGCTACACACTGTATGATCGTATAAGACATTCTAGCAAAGGTAAAACAGACATGATAAAGAGTTTATGGAATATATGGTTGAAATATTTCACATGGTACTTTAGTGAGGAATACCTGCCACTATGCATTTGTCTAAGCACATAGATTTCTGTTTTCAGAACACAAGTAATTTATTACCTATTCACATTTATTTATTTATGGTATGGAGTGCTAAAGACTGGAATGCAGAATTTAACAAAGAATATAACAGATTGAGAAATAAATGAAAAGCTTCAGACTTCCCTAGGGGCCCAGTGGTTAAGACTCCACGTTGCCAGTGCAGGAAATATGGGTTCAATTCCTGGTCAGGGACCTAAAACCCCACATGACGCGGCACAGCCAAAAGATTTAAAAGGAAGAAGAAAAATTTTAAAAGGCCACTCTCACTCTTAGGACAAAATTATCTGACCTAAGTTCACTGTGTAAATGAATGGAATCTGCAGGCCAAAGGCAAATGTACCATACATAAACAATGGGCTCTGTAAGTTCTTTCCACGGGGGTTTGTAGCTAACAGGACTGAAACTACCATATCAGTTATTGAAGGAGCAAGCCCTGAATTTGATAAGTGATGAGTAGTGGAAGCCAGGTTTCTTACCATTGGAGTGGGAAGTTACAGGCAGACAAAAGGAGAAGGGTATAATACCTGTGTCATAAGAGATCAGGTTGGAGACATCATTATAAACTATCTTTAGCCTAATGCAGAAACATATAACTCCATGTGAAAATCTTCATAACTGTCTGTATGCATAGTCTGGATACATGCATGTGTATTTCCATGCATTGTCTGCTGAGATTATTAAGTTCCCACATACAAGTTTTTATTAATATGCTCTAACAAAAAGGGACAAGGACTCTTTAAATATGTGTCTGATACTAGGACTGAGACAATAAATATGTAAAGCAGCATAATCTTAAAATGTGAGAAAGAAGGACCAAAAAGCCCCATAAAAGCTGAATTATGTAAAATAAAAGCAGGAGAGTATGGAAAAAGCTCTCAATAGCCAAAGCTAGAATGAACTAAGCAGTCTAATTGGCTGGATTATAGCCAAAAGGAAGTGAAGGTGAAGTTGCTCAGTCGTGTCTGACTCTTTGCAACCCCATGGACTGTAAGCTATGAGGCGCCTCCATTCATGAAATTTTCCAGGCAAGAGTACTGGAGTGGGTTGCCATTTCCTTCTCCAGGGGATCTTCCCCACCCAGGGATTGAACCCAGGTATCCTGCATTGCAAGCATATGCTTTTACAGGCTGAGCCACCAGGGAAGCTCCCAAAAGTTTAAAATAATTTTCAGGTGTCCAAACTGGTAAAAAGTAAAAATTAGGTTTTATGAGTAATGTTGAATAAAAATCTCACACAGAAAGATTCTAAATAATTGATACAGACTCAGCTGTCCATCAAGTATATGAAGCTAACTCTCCTCTCCTCAAATGTGGGTCCTGCATTATGACTTCCTCCTTAATAAGGCACTCAGGATGGACGTGAGGAAAATCAACAATAAAGACAAATAACAAATGTTGGCGAAAATGTACGAAATTGAAACTCAAAACTTTACTTGTGGAGAGGTAAAATGGTGCAATCAATGTCTCCAAAACAAGCATTTTCTCGAAAACATAAAAATGTAATTATATCACTCAGTAGTGGCCACAGGACTGGAAAAGGTCAGTTTTCATTCCAATCCCAAAGAAAGGCAAAGCCAAAGAATGTTCCAACTGCCACACAGTTGCACTCATCTCACATGTTAACAAAGTAATGATCAAATTTCTCCAAGCCAGGCTTCAACAGTAAGTGAACCATGAATTTCTAGATGTTCAAGCTGGATTTAGAAAAGACAGAGGGACCAGAGATCAAATTGCCAACACCCGTTGGATCACTGAAAGAGCAAGAGAGAAAAACATCCAGAAAAATATTTACTTCTGCTTTGTTAACAATGCCAAAGCCTTTGACTCTGCAGATCACCACAAACTGTGGAAAATTCTGAAAGGTATGGGAATACCAGACTGCCTTACCTGCCTCCTGAGAAATCTGTATGCAGGTGAAGAAGCAACAATTAGAACTAGACATGGAACAATGGACTGGTTCCAAATCAGGAAAGGAGTACAGCACCCTGCTTATTTAACTTATATGCAGAGTATATCATGTGAAATCTCGGGTCTGGATGAGGCACAAGCTGGAATCAAAATTGCCAGGAGAAATATCAATAATTTCAGATACACAGAGGACACCACTCTTATGGCAGAAAGCAAAGAAGAACTAAAGAGTCTCTTGATGAAAGTGAAAGAGGAGAGTGAAAAAGTTGGCTTAAAAATCAGTATTCAGAAAACTAAGATCATGGCATCTGGCCCCATCACTTCATGGCAAATAGATAGGAAAACAATGGAAATGGTGACAGAATTTATTGTGGGGGGGGGGGGGCTCAAAAATCACTGAAGATGGTGACTGCAGCCATGAAATTAAAAGACACCTGCTCCTTGGAATAAAAGTTATGACCAACCTAGACAGCATATTAAAAAGCAGAGACATTACCAACAAAGGTCCATGTACTCAAAGCTATGGTTGTTCCAATAGTCATGTATAGACGTTACAGCTGGACTACAAAGAAAACTGAGCACCGAAGAAGTGATGCTTTGGAACTGTGGTGTTGGAGAAGACTCTTGAGCATCACTTGGACTGCAAGGAGATCCAACAAGTCAATCCTAAGGGAAATCAACCCTGAATATTCACTGGAAGGACTGATGCTGAAGCTGAAACTGCAATACTTTGGCCACCTAATGTGAAGAACTGACTCATTGGAAAAGACCCTGATGCTGGGAAAGATTGAAGGCAGGAGCAGAAGGGGATAACAGAGGATGAGATGGTTGATGGCATCACCAACTCGATAGACATGAGTTTGAGCAAGCTCTGGGAGTTGGTGATGGATAGGGGAGCCTGGTGTGCTGCAGTCCACGGGGTCACAAAGAGTCGGACATGAGTGAGTGACTGAACTGAAATATCATGTGTTTTGGTAACTCCACTCCTAGATATACATCCAAAGAATTTAAAAGAGGTGCTCAAATATATACTTGTACACCAATATTTACAGCAGCAGTGTTCTTGATAATCCAAGTTAAAAACAATGAAAATGTCCACCAACAAGTGAATGGAAGAGCAAATAGGTCAGTTCCATCCATGAGATGCATTACTCTGCCATATAAAGGAATATAGTAAAATAATGCCACAGCTTCAGAAAATAGTAGGGGGCTTTACAAAAACTTAAACACAGAGTTAACATAGAATCCATCAATTCCGGTCCAGGTTATACACTCAAGATATTTAAAACCAAATACTGAAACAGATATTCAAACCCCATATTCATAGCAGCATTATTCATAGTAACCAAAAGGTGGCAGCAGCACAAGTGTTCAACAGATGACTGGATAAGCACGATGTAGTATATACACAGTGGGATCTGATTCAACCTTTAAAAACAAGATAACTCATACATGCTATAATGTAGATGAAACTTCAAGTCATTAGGTGAAGTGAAACAAGCCTGACACAAAAGGAAAAATGTTCTATGATTCCACTAGTATGAGATATCCATATAAGACAAATTCCAAGTAGAGTAAGATGGCCAGGGATTGGGGGTTATGAGTATTTAATGGTTACAGTGTCACTTCAGGAAAAGGGAAAGATTCTGGAGATGAATGGTGGGGAAATTTTTACAATGAGAGTGCAGTTAATGCTATAGAAGTTCATACTTAAAATGACTCAAATAATAAATGTTGTTATATGTTTGTAAGCACAGTGAAAAAAATGACACATGGCACAACATGGAAAAGCACTAAAAACATTCTCAGTGAAAGAAACCACACTGAAAAGCCACCCAGATCATAGTCATCTTGTCACTTTAAATCCATGAAGGTTTTTAACATGAGGGAAAGCCCCAGTGATGGCTCCAGAAAAAGAAAACTGCATTAGAATGAAGAAAGACAGTTGCACAAAGCTTGGGCAGCTGATGAAAGTTGAACTGGTCCTATGGATAGGATTGTAATGTGGAAACCATAATTATCCCCCATTTTGGGGTTGTGGGCTGGTTCCTGGGAAAGTGACCATGTTTTGGGTAAAACACATTGCGGTATTTGGTGTGAATGTAGAAAACTTTGTACCACTATTTAAAGTAGACACGTTTGAAATTTTACTAGAAAGTAAGTTACTTTTCAATACAGCCATGTAAGGCACATGCCAGAAAATCAGAGATGACATCGAACATTGCAATAGAGGCCAAGAGTTAACCTAACTAAATTCAGCTAAAGTAGTTTGATGCTAATTGCCTTGTACTAGTCCACATGGTATTAAAAGGCACCATAGGAAGAGTATATTAGTAGACACCATGCCCTGGGTGCTGTGGATGACCAGATGGAACTGAAACTATTAGATGTCTTAATTCTAGTTTTCCACATAACACTACACCAAAGCAACTGTCAGAACTAAAAAGCGAATTCACAGACTTGCCTGGCAGTCCAGTAGTTAAGACTGCACTTCCACTGCAGGGGGTACAGGTTTGATCCTTGGTCAGAGAACTAAGATCCAACATGTCGAGCTGTGGGGCCAAAAAAAAGAAAAAAGAAAGTCAGCAGAACTGCAAGATCATTTGTGATTCTCTACACTAATAATGAACTATCAGAAAGAGAAATTAAGAAAATAATTCCTTTTACAATTGCATCCCCTCCCCCACATAACTAGAAATCTAACCAAGGACTTGAAAGACCTGAAAGCTAAAAACTACAAGACAATGATCAAAGAAACTAAATGGATACAAGTAAAAAGATATCCCATGCTTATGGGTGAAAATACCATTAAAATATCCATTCTAAACAAAGCAACGTACACATTCATGCAATCACTGCCAACATTTCAATGACATTTTTCACAGAAACAAAAGCAATCTTTACATCTGTGTGGAGCCACAAAGGAACCAGAAGAGCCAAAGGGATCCTGAGAAAGCAGAACAGGCTGGTGGCATGTCTATCCCTGACTTCAATCTAGAGTATGTACCTAAAGTCACTAGAAGACGTGTGGAATTGGCACAGAAATAGTCAAGAGAGCTCAGAAGTAAACCTACAGGTGCATGGTAATTAATTTACAAGAAAGGAACTAAAAATATATACGTGGGAAAGGACAGTCCCCCCCACCCCCCTCAATAAACCGTGCTGGGAAAAATGGAAACCACACACCAAGGAACAATATAGGACACCATCTTATACTACAGACAAAAACTGACTAAAATCCCACAACTTTCCACATCAAGCCCTAACAGTCTTGGGTCCTCTTAAGACAGACTTTCAGCAACAGCCACACACAGAAGCTTCTTCCCAATTTTCCTCACTTTTTCTTTCAGCAGCACATCGTTGCAGGAATCTTGAGGAAACCAGACTCCCGTCAGACTCAACTGAACCCCACAATGTCCCAAAGCTGAAGCACCAATGGGTTCTGAGGAGATCATGGGTCCTGAGGAAACTAGATTCCATCAGCCAAAACTAAACCCCATAATGCCCCAAAGCCAAAATACAATGGATCCTGTGGTGACCCATCTCCTGTCAGCCTGAACTGAACCCCACAATGTCCCAAAGCTGAACACCCAGCAGGTCCTGAGGAGACCAGATTCCATCAACCTGAACTAAACCCCACAATGCCCCCAAACTGAAGCCCCAGTGGGTTCTGAGAAGACCAGATTCCATCTGCCTGACCTGAACCTCAGAGTATCCTGAAGCTGGGTCCTGAGGAGACCAGAGTGCTGTCAGTGGCCACCAACAGCCAGGTGCTCCAGCAGAGTGGGGAGTTCCCCCTGGGGTGAGGAGAGTGTCAGGGGGGCGGGCTCCTCATTATCATGAATAGGCATGATCAAGAAGGTTTGCAGGGGCCAGGGCAAGGACAAGGGAGATAAGCTCCAGCTCCGAGTATTCTAAGTCCCCACTTTCTGAGATTGCGTGACCTACATGATCCAGACTTTGCAAGGAGCAAGCTGAGTTACAGAGGCAGAAGGAGCAGGAGGTGATGTAAAATTTTAACGTTTCCTCTTCAGGTTCAGAAAGATGAAGCCCTCCCAGGTTCCCAGGTCCTTGTGCCCCAGTGACTGTGAGCTCTTCCTTCTGGGTGTATGACCAACCCCCACACTAAGTCCCCTCTATACCCATGGCCCTGGCCCAAGCCTAACCTCCCCCTCAGGCCCTGATGAAGCTCCCCGCCCCCATTGTGCATCTCACATCCCACCCCAACGTGGTCTTTTTGAAGCCTAAACAAGACCATCCTCCTCTCCTCCCTGTGATTCCCCTCACCTGATGAAGCCAGGTCTTCATCCGTTCCAGGTGACTCCAAGGGCCTCATTCTCTCCATGTGTGTGGCCGCTCTCTGTGCCCGTCTTTATGGGCATGTGGTGATCTCCTAAAATGAGGGTTATTTGACAGAGAGAGAATGGGGTAAATGGTGGCCACCAAAGATGTGTCCCCCCAGAACAGGGCCGTATCTGGGAAAAGAGTCTTTGTAGATGTAGTTAAGGATAGCAAGGTAAGGTCATCTAGGGTTAGGGTGACCTTCAATCCAACTGACAGACTCCTTCAAAGAGACGAAAGAGGACACAAAGGGGAAGCCTCTTAAAGGCAGAGGCAGAGATGGGAGGGAGGGGGCCACAAGCCCAGGGACCCCTGGAGCCCCTGAAGTTGGAAAAGGCAGGAATGATCCTGTCCTGGAGCCTCTGGAGGGACCTCAGCCCTGTGCCACCTTGATTTCCGGTGTCTGGTCTCCAGGACTGAGAGAGGATGAACTCCTGTTGTTTTAAACCACCCAGCATGTGATCATGTTAGAGAAGCCTCAGAGCAGCCACACAGACCCTGCTCTGTAGGATCCTAGAAATGTGGGTCTCATTAAAGCAGATGAAGGGTGGATTACAGAACCCTTAAAATCAGCTCTGGACCCTCAGAAATGCTAAAGCAGTGGCTGGGCTCCAGAATGTTGAGGGGTCAAGTCTGAAGCCTATGCCTAGGGGTACTGGGTGCACACGCCTCCCCGGGTTCTTACACCAGTACATGTGGTGTAACATCTCAGTCTTGATGGAGGACATTTAACATCAATGGCCACATTGCTAATTAAGAAGCCACCAGTTGCACAGGTGAAAGCCCAATTAGGGCACTTGCTTCAGGGATGAGCAATTCTGAAGATGGTCAGGGATGGGGACTTACTCATGTGTAGCCAGCCAGCAGCCCTTGCACATACCCCACCCCCTCCCCTCCCAAGGAGGGACCTCAGTGGGAAGCTGGGAGACTACACGGAGTCATCTCTAAGTAAATGCTGGCTGACCCCCAGGCTAGCCATTCCTGAACCTCATCCACCCTTCATAGATAAAACACTTGAATATGTGCAAAGACCTCACAGGCTGGAGAAAAGTGGAGCCACTCCAGCGACAGCATGCTTACTGACGTGGCTCCTGTAGGTCAGGCAGAATGGTCCTGGCCTGGGTGATCTGGAAGCTTTGCACTTTCCTACCTGAGTTACTCCTCCTGTGCTGCTCCCATTGCCTGTTTTCTTGCTTCCTCATTTCTGCCTGAGAAGATTTCCAACAGCAGGAATAGGTGACACAGCCCATCCTTAGGAATTGACAGCTTAGCACCTCCTGCAGAAGGTCCAGCAGAGCCCAACACAGACCCAATCCCCCGAAACACTATGGGCCCTCACTCTCTCTTATCAAGCCAACCCTGCAAGATCTAAGCAGAAAGACAGCATCAGGTACAGCTGCAGGCACTTGAGGGGGTTTATATAGACCTCAACCCAGGCACACATCCAAAGGGCAGGCCAGTCAGGTCAGCCAATCTGCCCACCTGGGCTTGTGGTTTCAGAAAATGGGCCTCATTGTCCTGGCCAGGGTTCCAGGAACAGGTGTGGGTCCTTTGGGTCAGGATGGATTTGGGGCTGCTGCTCTGACTTGTTTTCTCATCTTCTTATCTGACCTATAAGTGGGAGAGGATTTCAGGAAGGCCTTCTTCTAATGAGAGGGACCCAGGGGTCAGGGAGAGGATGGGTGGTGGGTGGAGACAGACTCAGTGCCCAGGTGCTATGGGACCCTCTGGAAAACCTGCTGGAAGGAGGCTGCAACCAGTGAAGCCCAAGGTCACAAAACTATCCTGAAGCTGCTGTATGTTACCTCAGGTCCTCCTCTGAGGGTCTCAAGGTCAGATCTGTCCAACAGAGGAGCTGGGGGCTCTTTGCAGTGAGGGCTCTGTGAACAGCTCCTGGGTGCTGAGCCCTGCAGGATACCTGCCCAGGTGAGCCCCATATCCTGGGAGGCACCTGCCCATAAGAACCATGTATCCTGGGAGGGGCGAGTGAACAAGTATTCTCTCTGTGCAGTTATCACAGATTAGCTTAGTGACTCTCACGTGGGCAGTGCTGGAATTAGATGAGAGCAAGGACATGTTGGGGGACGTTCCCTGAAACACCCCCAGGCCCATCCAGAGTGAAGAGTTCAGTAGGTGGGTACTGGTTGCTGTGCTGGGGTGGGAGGTTTCATGGGTGCCTCTTGTTTCTTCACCTGACACCACAGAGGCCTCTGCAGGACACAGAAGACAGCCTGCCCAGGGACGGTGTGAGCCCCTGGCGACCAGGCACGGGAAGTGAGAGGGAAGGACCAGGCTGAGGGGGCCTTTCTGCTCTGAGTTGGGAGTGGACAAGCAAGTGGTGAGTGTGCTCTAGGAAAGTGGCTCTGGTGATGGGAGGCTTGTTGAGGCCGTCTGAGTACGAGTTGGAAAAGAATGTTCAGACATAGAGCATTTCAGAAGGGAGTGAGTTTGTATTAAGAACAAAGAGCAGAGATAAAGTGGGCACTGTGGGCTCAGGGGGCCAACCACCTGACAGACTAGGGAAAGTTGACTGATTTCCTGGGTTAAGAGCCAATTTTTACAGTTTCAAGGCAAAGAAAATTCCTACTGGAAGGTTGATATTAGGTGATTGGGTGGGGTACCATAGGGTGTTTACTGGAGTGGGCATCCTTGCCTGGTAGGGAGTCAGGAAGCTCATTAGTGATGATCAGGTGCTTTTGGCAACAGTTGCAAAGGGGGCCCAGTCCGATTCACAGGTGACCTTGGTTCTGGGGCCCACTTCTATGGCCTTGGTGTGAGGACTCCCAGTTGTGGCCTTGGGGAAGGAGTCACCTCAACAAGACTGACCCTGCTTCAGAGTAAAAGTTCCATCAAGTTTTCTCTGCAGGAGAGATCTAGTGATCCTAGATCTGTTTGGAAAAGTCTTGGACACTGCAGGGACACATACTGAGTGTGAAACTGGATATTGAACCTTGTTGGCAAAACTCACCTTTTCTCTCTGTTGGCATTAAAAGGGTGTGGGCTGACAGCTACCTGAGAATCCATCCAATTGACAATTTCCTATTTACAACATAAATGAGTTTGGTCAAATTATTTCTATTTCTATGCAAACAGGCAGCTTGCAACACCTTGTGGCAGGATCATTTCCAATAGATTGTCAACTAATCAAGGTAACAACATTATGACACTCAACACATTTAGATATAATTTCCTAAGCCTTTTTCTTGAGGGACAGACCCAATATGAGCTAGGAATGTGTTCAAAAGGCTCAGAAAGTGCAGGAAAATACACTGGCTATGACTGGAAATTAGGGTCTCTGTGCAAACCTGGAGTTCTGACATCTTACAATCTAGACAGTTCCTGATAGACAGATGCATGAAAAACACTCTACTTTTATGTTTTTCTTTCATCAAAGGAACATGGATTTCCTAGCATTCTGTGTGCTGAGAGTAACTCACTGCTCTAAAATGCTTGCTTGGACTTCATTTTTCAGTAAGAACTTCCCGTGACTGTGTTACAGTCAGGACGGTCCCACACTCACAGGGAAAAAGCAAACTAGCATCCAAACGTTTGTTCCATCAGGTTTTCTCTGTAGGAGAGATCCAGTGATCCTAGGTCTGTCTGGAAAATGCTTGGGTAGTGCATGGACACATACTGAGTGTGAAGCTGGATCCTGGACCTTGTTGGCTAAATCAGCATTTTCTTTCAGGTGGTCCTAAAATGGTGCAGAGTAGCAACTGCCTGAAGATCCATCCAATTGCTGTTTTCTTACTTGTGACAGCAATATCTTTGGTCAGACCTCTTGGATTTCTGCAGCAAACATGGGACTTTCAATTCCTTGCCACTGGATCATTTCCAATATGGCAGGTAAACTCATTAGGTAACCAGACTCGATGGCATTCAGCACTCTCAGACACACTCCTACAGCCTGTTTCTTCATAGACAGTCCCAGGATGACCTAGGAATGGGTTCGCTAGTATCAGAAATGTGAGCAAACATACTGGCTGTGACTCTGAAAATTAGGTGCTCTGTGTAAATCTGGAGTTTTAACATTTTAGAATCTAGACAGTTTCTGATAGATGTCTGAAATACACTCCTTTTTATTTTTTGCCTTTCATTCCTCAAAGAAACACAGATTTCACAGCATTATGTTTGCTGAGAGTGACAGACTGCTTGGAAATTCTTGCCTGGAAGTCATTTTGAAGTAACAATTTCCCCTCCCCTGTGTTACCATGGGAAATGCCCCCACACTGACAGAGAAAAGTAAACAAATGTCAAAACATCTGTTCCGTGAAGTCCCCTGTAGGAGGGATCCAGTGATCCTAAGTCTGTCTGGAAAATTCTTGGATAGTGCTTGGACACATGCTCAGTGTGAACCTGGATTCTGGACCTTGTTGGCAAATTAGAATTTTCTCTGTGTTGGCCACAGTAGGCTGGGGTTTAGCAACTCCTTGAAAATCAGTACACTTGCTCTTTTCCCACTAACGACAGCAATAGCTTTGGTCAAAACACTGGAATTGCTGAAGCAAGCAGGCAGCGTGCAACTCCTTGTGGCAAGATCATTTCCATTGGAATGCCAATTAAACTACTTAGAAACAGTATGGCACTCAGCTGTGTCAGACACACTCCTCCAGACTCTCTCCTCATGGTGTGTCCCAGTAAGATAGAGTACTGTGCTCATGAACCATGGAAAGTTCAGGGAAACTTACTGGCTGTGTCTCTGGAATTGAGGGCATCTGTGGAAGCGTGGTCTTCTCACATCTTAGAATCCAGACAGCAGTCATGGATAGAGAGATGCCTGAAAAGCACCCTATTCATTGCCGCTCATTCCACGAGTGAACACAGGTGTCCCAGCATTCTGTTTGCTGAGAGTAACCCGCTAAGTGGAAACCCTTGCCTGGAAGTCATTTTTAAGTAAAAATTTCCCCTCACGTGTGTTACACTAGGGAAGGCTCCCACACTCACAGGGAAAAGCAAGCAAACATCAAAATGTCTCTTCCATCAATTTTTCTCTGTCAGAAGGATCCAATGGCCCCAGGTCTCTCTGGAAATTTCTTGGATACTGCAAGGGAAACATACTGACTGTGAACCTGAATATTTGACCTTCTTGGCAAAATTAGCATTGTCTCTCTTTTGGCACTAACAGGATGTGCACTGGCAGCTGCCTGAAAATCCTTCCAATTGATATTTTCCTACTTCTGACATCAATAGGTTTGGTCAAATCTTTCAGGTTTCTGACACAAGCAGGTGGCTTGCAACCCCATCGAGCTGGATCATTTCCATTAAAATGTCAAATAATCTAGGTAACAACAGTATGGCTCTCAGCAATCTTAGATAATTTCACAGCCAGTTTCCTCTGAATCAGACCCAATAGGAGCCAGGAATGTGTTCATAAGGCTCTGAAAGTGCAATGAAATATACTGGCTATGACTTTGGAAATTAGGCCCTGTGTGCAAACCTGGAGTTCTCACATCTTAGACTTTAGATAGTTCCTGACAGATAGATGCCTGAAAAACACCCACTTTTATGTCTTTCATGCATTTAAGTAACATAGTTATCCCAGATTTCTGTGTGATGAGAGTAACACACTGGTTGAAAATCCTTGCTTGAAGGTGATTTTTCAGTAACAATTTCCCATGACTGTGTTACTGTAGGGAAGACCCCCAAACTCACAGGAAAAAGAAAACAACCAACCAAATGTCTATTCTATAAAGTTTTCTCTTTAGGAGAGATCCAATGATCCTCTGCCTGTCTGGAAAATTCTTGGATACTACAGGGACACATACTGAGTGTGAATCTGCATCCTTGAATCTGTTGGCAAAATTAGCAAATTTTGTCGGTTGGATCTAAAAGAGTGCGGCCTTAGCAACTGCCTGAAGATTCATCCAATTGGTCTCTTCCTAATAATGACAGTGATAACATTGGTCAAACCTTTGAGGTTTCTAAAGCAAGCAGGCGGCTCACTACTCCTATCTGCTGGCCCATTTCCAGTGTAATGTCACCTCATCTAGTTAAGCACTGTATGGCACCCAGCCCTCTCAGACATACTCCTGCATCCTGTTTCCTCATGGGCAGGCCCAGTTTGAATAAGGAATGTGTTTAAAGCCTTGGAAGGTGCAGGGAAACACAGTACCCTAACTCTGGAAGTTAGGACCCTGGGAAAGCCTTGAAGTCTCATGCCTTGAGTTCTAGACAGTTCCTGATAGATAGAGGCCCAAAAATACACTCCGTATGGATGCCTTTCCGTCCTCGAAGAAACATAGCTTTCCCAACATTCTGTGTGCTGAGAGTCACACGGTGCTTGAAAACACTTGCTTGTAGGCCATTGGTCAGTAGAAAATTCCCCTGAAGGTGCAATGGTAGGGAAGGCTCCCACACTCACTGGGAAAGGCAAACCAACATCCAAACGTGTACTCCATAACATTTTGTCTTTAGGTGCGATCAAGTGAGCCTAGGTCTGTCTGGAGAATTCGTGGGTATTGTGGGGACACATCATGAGTGTGAACTTGTATATATGAACTTGGTGGCAAAATTCTCATTTTCATCTCCCACACTCATTTTGGGACCACATTGGTTCTAAAATGGTGCAGTGTAGCAAATCCTTGAAAATCCATCCAATTGCTGTTTTCTTACTTTTGACAGTGATAGATTTGTCCACCCTTTGGAATTTCTGAAGCAAGCAGGTTGCTCACCACTCCAGCCACTAACTGATTTCCATTGTACTGGCACCTCATGCAGGTAAGCACAGTATGCTGCCCAACACACTCGGATACACTCGTGCAGCCTGTTTCTTCAGGAGCAATCCCAGTATATACTTGGAAAATGTTTACAAGGCTTGAAAAGTTCATGGAAACATACTGCCCTGACTCTGGGTGTTAGGATCCCTAAGAAAGACTGAAGGTCTCACGACTTAGAATGTAGACAGCTCCTGATAGATAGAGGGCTGAAAGCACTCTCTGTTGATGCATTTCTTTTCTTGAAGGAACATAACTTTCCAAACATTTTGTGTGCAGAGAGACACACACGGCTTGAATATGCTGGCATGGAGGTCATTTTTCAGTAGCACTTTCCCCTGATGGTGTGACCATGGGGATGCCGCACTCTCCATTTTTAGAGAAAGACAAATTAGCATTCAAACGTCTGTTCCATCACATTTTCTCAGTAGGATCGATCCACTGAGACTAGTTCTGTCTGGAAACTTTGTGGATACTGCATGGAGACATCCTGAGTCTGGACATGGATACCGGATTTTTGGGGCAAAAATAATATTTTTTCTCTTGATTTGGGAAAATGCTACGGCCTTGCAACTGCTTGGAAATCCATCCAATTGCTGTTTTCTTCCTTCTGACAATGATAGCTTTGGTCCATCCTTTGGGATTTCTGAATCAAGCAGGCGACTCACCACTCCTACCCTCTGGCCCATTCCCAGAGGAATGTCATCTCATCTAGGTAAGCACAGTATTGGTACCATACAATCTCAGACACTCTCCTACAGTCTGTTTCCTCATGGGCCATCCCTATATGAGCTAGGATGTCTTTGGGAGGCTTGGAAGGTGTAGGAAAAATAGTGCCTTGACTCTGGTAGTTAGGTCCCCTGGACAAGCCTGGAGGTCAATGTTAGATTCTAGACAGTTACTAATAGATATAGGCCTAATAACACACTCTCTGTTGATGCCTTTTCTTCCTTGAAGAAACATACTTTTCCCTGCATTCTCTGTGCTGGGGATCACACACTGCTTGAGAACGCTCTTTGGAGGTCATTTTTCAGTAGAAACTTCCTCTGACAGTGTAACCTTAGGGAAGGCCCCCACACTCACTGGAAAAGGCAAACCAACATCCAAACTTCTGTTGCATCACATTTTGTCTCTAGGAGTGATCCAGAGAGCCTAGGTCTGTCTGGAAAATCGTGTATACTGCAGGACCACATCCTAAGTGTGAACCTGGATACTGGAACTGGTGGCACAATTCACATTTCTCTTTCGGTTTGTCCTAAAACTGTGTGGCCTGGCACCTGCTTGAAAATCCATCTAATTGCTGTTTTCTTACTTTGAAGAGCAATAACTTTGGTTCACCCTTTGGGATTTCTGAAGCAAGCAAGGAGATCACCACTCCTAGTCATGGGCCTATTTCCAGTGGAATGTCACCTTATCTAAGTAAGCACATAATGGCCCCTCTGTATACTCAGACACACACCCACAGTCTGTGTCCTCATGGACAGTCCCAGTGTGACCTAGGAATATGTTTACAAAGCATTAAAAGGGCAAGGAAGACACTGCCCTGACTCTGGAAGTTCCGTTCTCTGGGAAGGCTGGAGGGCTCTTGTTAGAATCAAGACAGTTCTTCATAGATAGAGCCCTGAAAACACACTCTCTGTTGATACCCTTCCTTCCTCGAAGAAACAGTACTTTCCCAGTATTCTGTGAACTGAGAGTCACACATTGCTTGAAACCGTTTGCTTGCAGGTCATTTTTCAGTAGCAATTTCTTGTGATGTTGTGACAATAAGGATGTCCTCTACACTCACAGGGTAAGGCAATCCAAGATCCAAACATCTGTTCCATCACATTTTCTCTATCAGAGCAGCCAGTGAGCCTAGGTCTTTGTGAAATATGGGTAGATACAGCAGAGACACCTCCTGAGTCTGACAGTGGATACCGGAACTTGATGGTCAAATTTGCAACTGCTAGAAAATCCATAAAATTGCTTTTTTTTTTTTAATTTCTAACAGTGGTCACTTTTGACCCACCTTTGGGATTTCAGAAGCAAGAAGGCAGCTCGCAAGTGCTGCTGATGGCCTATTTGCAATGGAATGTCACCTCACCTGGGTAACAACAGCATGGCACCCTGCAGTCTGAACACATTCCTGCAGCCTGTTTCCTCATGGGCAGTTCTGGGATGATGTAGGAAGGTGGTTAAAAGCCTGGGTTAGTGCAGGGAAACACACTGCCCTGACTCTGCAAGTTAGGTCCTCAGGGTAAGACTGGAGGTCTCACATCTTAGAAATCTAGACAATTCTTGATAGATAAAGGACTGAAAATTCATTCTCTGCTGATGCCTGTCTTTCCTTGAAGGAACATTGTTTTCCCAACATTCTGCTTCCTGAGTGTCACACACTTGCTTGGAGGTCATTTATCACTAAGAATTTCCCCTGAAGATGTGACTAGAGGGAAAGCCCCACAAACACAGTAAAAGGGAACCACATTCAAATGTCTGTTCCATCACGTTTGCTCTGTAGGTGAGATATAGTGAGCCTAGTCCTATCTGGAAAATTCTTGGATACTGCAGGGACACATCATGAATGTGAATCTTGATAGCAGATCTTGGTGGCAAAATTTGCATTATCCTCTCCATTGGGCTTAAAACGTTGTGGCCTAACAACTGCTTGAAAGTTCATTTAATATCTGTTTTCTTACTTCTGACAATGATAGCTTTGTTCCAGCTTTCTGGATTTCTGAAGCAACAGGCGGTTCATAACTCCTAGTCCCTGGCCCATTTCCAGTGGAATGTCAGTTCATTTGGTAAGGGCAGAATGACACACAGCACACACGGACACTCTTCCATCGCCTGTTTCATCATGGACATTCCTGAGTGATCTTGGAATGTGCTTACAAGGCTCAAAATTTGCAGGGAAACACTGCCCAGACTCTGGAAGATGGGTCCTCTGGACAAGCCTGGAGATCTCACATCTTAGAATATAGACAGATCCTGATAGATAGAGGCCTGAAAACACACTCTCTGTTGATGCCTTTCCTTCCTCAAATGAATGTAGCTTTCCCAGCATTCTGTGTGCTGAGAGTCACATACTGCTTGAAAATGCTTGCCTGGAAGTTGTTTTTCAGTAGCAATTTCCCTTGATGGTTTGACCATAGGGAAGTCCACCACACTCACAGGAAAAGGCAAAACATCATCCAAACGTCTGTTCCATCATGTTTCTCTGTAGGAGAGATCCTAGGCTTAGGGTTAGGGTTAGGGTTAGCCTAGGTCTGTCTTGAAAATTCTTCAGTGCTGTGGGGACACATCCTGCGTGTGAACCTGGGTAATGGACCTTGGTGGCAAATTTCGCATTTTCCTCTAGGTTGGCCCTAAAATGTTGGGAAAGCAATGGCCCTTTGAGTAAGGAAAGGCGTCACCAGAGAGTGTGTTTCCAGGCCTCTATCTATTAGGAACTGTCTAGATTGTAAGACGTGAGACCTCCAGTCTTGCCCAGATGACCTAACATCCCGAGTCAGGGGATATGTTTCCATACAATCTCTGAGCCTTGTAAATACATTCCTAGGTCATACCAGGACTGCCAAGGAGGAAACAGGCTGTCAGAGTGTGTCTGAGAGAGCTGGGTGCCATGTGGTGCTACCTATATTATGTGACATTTCACAGGAAAGGGACCACCAGATAGAAGTGGCAAGCAGACTGCTTGCTTCAGAAATTACATGGGTGAACCATATCTGTCACTGTCAGAAATAAGAAAACAAGTACTGGATGGATATTTAAGCAGTGGCTATGCCAAACCATTTTAGTGCCAACTGAGAGAAAAAGGTGAATTTTGTCCTGTATTCAGGTTCACACTCAGGATGTGACCCCACAGGACCCAAACTTTTCCAGATAGACCTGGGTTCACTGGACCTCTCTAACAGAGAAAACGTGATGGAACAGGTATTTGGATGCTTGCTTGTCTTGTGATTGTGGGCGCTTCCCTACTGTCACAGTCTCAGGGGAAATTGCCACTGAAAAGTGAACTCCAAGCAAATGTTTTCAAGCAGTGTGTGACTCTCAGCACACAGTACATTGGGAAAGTTATGTTCCTTCAATGAAGGAAAGGCATCAACAGAGAGTGTGTTTTTTATAGCAGGAACTGTTCAGCTTCTAAGATGTGAGAGCTCAGGCCTGATTAAAGGACCTAAGTTCCAGAGTCAGGACAGTGTGTCTTGCTGCACTTTCTGAGACTTCTAAATGCATTCCTAGGGCATACCAGGTCTGCTCCTAAGGAAGGATGCTGAGGGAGTGTATCAGACTGTGCTGGGTGAAATACTGTGGTCACATAGACGAGGTGTCATTCCACTGGAAATGGGCCTGCAGCTAGGAGTTGCAAGTCATTCACATGCTTCAAAAATCCCAAAGGGTGAACCAAAGCTAGCATTGTCAGAAGGAAGAAAACAACATTCAGATGGAATTTCAAGCAGTTGCTCGGCGGCACTCTTTTAGGGCCAAGTGAGAGAAAAATGCATATTTTAACACCAACGTCTGGTATCCAGATTCAAACATAGGTGTTTCCCCGCAGTGTCCACGGATTTTCTAAATAGACTTACATTGATGAATGGCCCCACCAAGAAAACGTGATTGAACAGATGTTTGGAAGTGCTTTTGAACTTACCTGTGAGTGTGGCGCCTTCCCTACAGTCACACCTCCAGGGGAAATTGCTAATGAAAAATGACCTCCAACAAGCGTTTTCAAGGAGTGTGTGACACTCAGCACACAGAATGTTGAGAAAGCTATATTCCTTTGAGGAAGGAAAGGCATCTCGAGAGAATATGTTATCAGGCCTCTACCTGTCATGAACTGTCTAGATTCAAACATGTGAGTCCTCCAAGTTTCCCAGAGGACCTAAATACCAGAGTCAGGGCAGTGTGTTTCCCACCACTTTCTGAGATTTGTAAACACATTCCTAGGTCAAACCAGATCTGACCATAAAATTCATGCTGCAAGAGTGTGTCTCAGAGTGCTGGGTGACATATTGAGCTAACCTAGATGAGATGACATCTCCCTGGAAAGGGGCCAGTGGCTTGGAGTGGAGAGCCTCCTGCTTGATTCATAAATCCCAAAGGGTGCACCAACACTATCACTGTCAGAAGTAAGAAAACAGCAATTAGATGCATTTTCAGGCAGTAACTAGGTTTAACCGTTTTAGGGCCAACTGAGAAAACAATGGAAATTTTGCTGCCAAGGTCCAGTATCCAGGTTCAAACATAGGGTGTGTAGGAACAGTATCCATGAGCATTCTAGACAGTTAGGTTGAATGGATTGCTCCTATCAAGAAAACGTGATTGAGCAGACGTCTGGATGATCCTTTGCCTTTTCCTGTGGGTGTGGCGGTCTTCCGTAAGGTCACAACATCAGGGGAAGTTGCTACTGAAAAATTACTTCTAACAAGCCTTTTCAAGCAGTTTGTGACTCTGAGCACACAAAAAGCTGGGAAAAATATTTTCCATCCAGGAAGGTAAGGCATCAACAGAGAGTGTTTTATCAGGCCTCTGTGTATCACAAACTGTATAGACTCAAAGATGTGAGACTTCCAGGTTTGCCCTGAGGACCCAAATTCCAGAGTCAGAGCATTGTATTTCCCTACACTTTCTGAGATTGCATCCAAGTACCATATTTTGGACTCGATTGTTGACCATGATGGCTACTCCATTTCTTTTAAGCGGTTCCTGCCCACAGTAGTAGATATAATGGTCATCTGAGTTAAATTCACCCATTCCTGTCCATTATAATTTGCTGATTCCTAGAATGTCGACATTCACTCTTGCCACATCCTGTTTGACCACTTCCAATTTGCCTTGATTCAAGGACCTAACATTCCAGGTTCCTATGCGATATTGCTCTTTACAGCATTGGACCTTGCTTCTATCACCAGTCACATCCACAACTGGGTACTGTTTTTGCTTTGGCTCCATCCCTTCATTCTTTCTGGAGTTATTTCTCCACTGAGCTCCAGTAGGATATTGGACACCTACCGACCTGGGGAGTTCCTCTTTCAGTATCCTATCATTTTGCCTTTTCATACTGTTCATGGGGTCCTCAAGGCAAGAATACTGAAGTGGTTTGCCATTCCCTTCTCCAGTGGACTACATTCTGTCAGACCTGTCCACCATGACCCGTCCGTCTTGGGTGGCTCCACACGTCATGGCTTAGTTTCATTGAGTTAGACAAGGTTATGGTCCATGTGATCAGATTGGCTAGTTTTCTGTGATTATGATTTCAGTGTCTGCCCTTTGATGCCCTCTCACAACACCTACCATCTTATTTGAGTTTCTCTTACCTTGGACGTGGGGTATCTCTTTACAGCTGCTCCAGCAAAGCACAGCCACTCCTCCTTACCTTGGACAATGGGTATCTCCTCAGGCCGCCCCTCCTGACCTTGAATGTGGAGTAGCTCCTCTCGGCCCTCCTGCACCCGTGCAGCTGCTGCTCTGTGGACGTGGGATTGCTCCTCTTGGCCACAGCCCCTGACCTTGGGCATGGGGTAGCTCATCTCAGCCACCTCCCCTGACCTCAGGCATGAGGTAGCTCCTCTCGGCCGCTGCCCCTGGTCTCGGACATGGGGTGGCTCCCCTCAGCCACTACCTCTGACCTTGGGCGAGAGATAGCTCCTCATGGCCATGCTTCTGCATGGTCCGTCACAGCCTGCACCATTTGAATGCCGAGTTCCAAAGAATAGCAAGGAGAGATAAGAAAGCCTTACTCTGATCAATGCAAAGAAATGGAGAATAACAACAGAATGGGAAAGACTAGAGATCTCTTCAAGAAAATTAGAGATACCAAAGGAACATTCCATGCGAAGATTGGGTTCAATAAAGGACAGAAATGCTATGCATCTAACAGAAGCAGAAGCTGTTAAGAAGAGGTGGCAAGAATACACAGAACAACTGTACAAAAAAAGATCTTCATGACCCAGATAATTATGATGGCGTGATCAGTCACCTAGAGCCAGACATCCTGGAATGTGAGGTCAAGTGGGCCTTAGAAAGCATCACTACAAACAAAACTAGTGGAGGTGATGGAATTCCAGTTAAGCTATTTCAAATCCTAAAAGATGATGCTGTGAAAGTGCTGTACTCAATAGGTCAGCAAATTTGGAAAACTCAGCAGTGGCCACATGACTGGAAAAGATCAGTTTTCATTCCAATTCCAAAGAAAGGCAATAACAAAGAATGCTCAAACTACTGCACAATTGCACTCATCTCACACGCTAGTAAAGTAATGCTCAAAATTCTCCAAGCCAGGCTTCAGCAATACATGAGCCGTGAACTTCCAGATGTTCAAGCTGGTTTTAGAAAAGGCAGAGGAACCAGAGATCAAACTGCCAACATCTGCTGGATCATTGAAAAAGCAAGAGAGTCCCAGAAAACATATATTCCTGCTATATTGACTACGCCAAAGCCTTTGATTGTGTGTATCACAATAAACTGTGGAAAATTCTGAAAGAGATGGGACTACCAGACCACCTGACCTGTCTCTTGAGAAACCTATGTGCAAGTCAGGAAGCAACAGTTAGAACTGGACATGGAACAACAGATTGGTTCCAAATAGGAAAAGGAGTATGTCAAGGCTGTATATTGTCTCCCTGCTTATTTAACTTATATGCCGAGTACATCATGAGAAACACTGGGTTGGAAGAAGCACAAGCTGGAATCAAGACTGCCAGGAAAAACATCAGTAACCTCAGATATGCATATGATACCACCCTTATGGCAGAAAGTGAAGAGGAACTAAAAAACCTCTTGATGAAAGTGAAAGAGGAGAGTGAAAAAGTTGGCTTACAGCTCAATATTCAGAAAACTAAGATCATGGCATCTGGTCCCATCACTTCATGAGAAAGAGATTGGGAAACAGTAGAAACAGTGTCATACTTTATTTTGGGGGGCTCCAAAATCACTGCAGATGGTGATTGCAGCCATGAAATTAGAAGATGCTTACTTCTTGGAAGGGTTAAGACCAACCTAGATAGCATATTAAAAAGTGGAGACATTTCTTTGCCAACAAAGCTCCATCTGGTCAAGGCTATGGTTTATCCAGTGGTCATGTATGGATGTACGAGTTGGACTGTGAAGAAAGCTGAGCACTGAAGAATTGATGCTTTTGAACTGTGGTGTTGGAGAAGACTCTTGAGAGTCCCTTGGACTGCAAGGACATCCAACCAGTCCATCCTAAAGGAGATCAGTCCTAGGTGTTCATTGGAAAGACTGATGCTGAAACTGAAACTCCAGTACTTTGGCCACCTGATGTGAAGGGTTGACTCATTGGAAAAGACCCTGATGCTGGGAGGGCTTGGGGGCAGGAGGAGAAGAGGATGACAGAGGATGAGATGGCTGGATGTCATCACCAACTCGATGGTCATGAGTTTGTGTAAGCTCCGGGAGTTAGTGATGGACAGGGAGGCCTGGTGTGCTTCGATTCATGGGGTCCCAAAGAGTCGAATACAGCTGAGCGTCTGAACGGAACTGAACTCTTTCTGAGCATTGTAAACACATTCCTAGGTCATACCAGAAGTGCCCTTAAGAAAAAACAGGCTGCAGGAAGATTTCTGAGATTGCTGGGTGCCATGCTGCACTTACCAAGATGATGTAGCATTCCACTGTAATTGGGCGAGCGGCTACGAGTTGCTAGCTGCTTACTTGCTTCAGAAATCCCAAAGGGTGTACCAAGTGATCACTGCCAGAAGTAAGAAACCAGCAGCTAAATGCATTTCCAGGTAGTTGTTATGCTCTACTGTTTTTGGCCAACTGAGAGAGAAAGGTGAATTTTGCCACCAAGGTCCACTGTCCATGTTCACACCTAGGATGTGTCCACTCAGGATCCAAGAATTTCCCAGACAGACCTAGGCACACTGAATCTCCACTACAGAGAAAACATGATGGAACTGACCTTTGGTTGTTGCTTTTCCTTTTCCTGTGAGTTTGGTGGCCTTCCCTATGGTCACACTATCAGGAGCAATTGCTAATGAAAAAGGACTTCCAACAAGTGTTTTCAAGCAGTATGTGACTCTATGGACATGGAATACTGGAAACCTACGTTCCATTGAGGAAGGAAATGTATTTATAGACAGTGTGTTTTCAAGAATCTGTCTATTAGGAACTGTCTAGCTTCAAAGATGTGAATTCTCCATATTTGCCCAGAGGACCTCAATTCCAAAGTCAGGGCAATGTGTTTTCCTGCACTTTTTGAGCTTTGTAAATACATTTCTTGGTCATACCAGGACTGCCCATGAGGAAACAGGCTCTCTATATGAGGAACTGTCTTAGATACTAAGATATGAGACCTCTAGGTTGGTACAGAGGACCTAAATTTCAGAGCAAGGGCAGTGTGTTTTTGAGCATTTTCTGAGCTTTGTAAACACATTTCTGAGTAATGCCAGGTCTGCTCATGAGAAAACAGGCTTCAGGTGTGTGTCTGAGGGTGCTGAGTACCATACTGTGCTTACCTAGATGAGGTAACTTTCCATGGCAAATCGGCACGTGACCAGGAGTTGTGAGCCATCAACTTGCTTCAGAAATCTTGAATGGTGGACTAAAGTTTGCACTGTCAGAAGTAAGAAAAAAGTAATTGGGTGGATTTTCAAGCAATTGCTAGCCACACCTCTTTATGGCTCCAGAGAGATAAATACAAATTGTGCACCCTAGGCCCTTTATTCAGGTTCACACACGGGATGTGTTCCCTCGTGATTCAAGAAATTTCCAGACAGACCTTTGCTCCCCAGAGTTCTTCTACAGAGAAAACTGGTTGGAACAGCCATTTGGATGTTGCTTTGCCTTTCCCTGTGAGTGTGGGGCCGCTACTTATGGTCACAGCCTCAAGGAGATATTGCCACTGAAAATAGACTCGCAAGCAAGCACTTTTCAAGCAGAGTGTGACTCTCAGGTCGCAGAATGTGAAGAAAGCTATCTTCCTTTGAGGAAGGAAAGACGTCCACAGAGAGTGTGTTTTCAAACCTCTATCTTGCAGGAAATTTTGAGCTTCTAAAACATGAGACCAGCAGGTCTGCTGAGAGGACCTATATTCCTGAGTCAGGGCCGTGTGTCTCCCTGTAATTTCCGAGTCTGACAAACACATTCCTAGATCATAACGGTACTGACCATGAGAAAGCTGGCAGCAGGAGTGTGTCTGAAAGGGCTGAGTGCCTTACTGTGGTCAACTGTGTGAGGTGACATTCCAGTGACAGGCTCAAAGCTCCAAGGTGTGAGCCACCCGCTTGCTTCAGAAACCCCAAAAGGTAGAGCAAAGCTAGCTCTGTCAGAGGTAAGAAAAGAGCAATTGGACGGATTTTCAAGCTGTTGCTAGGCCGAACCACTTTAGGGCCCCCTGAGAGAAAAATGTGAATTGTGCCCTGTAGGTCAGGTATCCAGGTTCAAACACAGGGTGTGTCCCAGCAGGATCCAAGCATTTTCCACAGAACTAGGCTCACTAGACCTCTCCTGCTGGGAAAATGGGATGGAACAGACATTGGAAGTTGGTTTGCCCCTCCCTATTGTCACAGACTCAAGGAGAAAGTGCCCCTGAAAGATGACCTCCAAGCAAGCACTTTTCAAGCAGTGTGTGACTCTCAGTTCACAGAATGCAGGGAAAGATATCTTCCCTCAAGGAAAGAAAGGCATCAAAAGAGAGTGTATTCTCAACCCTCTATCTTGCAGGAACTGTTTAGCTTCCCAGATGGGAGGCCTCCAGTAGTGCTCAGAGGAACTAAATTCCAGAGTCAAGGCCATGTTTCTCCCTGCACTTTCCAAGCCTTGCAAAGCCATTCCTAGGTTATACCAGTACTGCACATGAGGAAGCAGTCTGCGAGAGTGTGTCCAAGAGGGCTAGGTTCCTCACTATACTCACTTCAGCGAGGTGGCATTCCACTGTAAAAAGGCCCACAGCTGGGAGTTGAAATTCACCCACTTGCTTCAGAAATCAAAAAGGAAGGAGCAAATCTAGCTCTCTCAGAATCAAGAAAAGAGCAAGTGGATGGATTTTCAAGCTGTTGCTAGGCTACATTGCTTTAAGGTCCACAGAGAGAAACACAAATTGTGCCCCCTCATTCTGGTATCCTGGTTCACAAACAGGGTGTGTCCCCAAAGGATCCAAGAATTTTCCAGACAGACTTACGCTCACTAGAGTTCTCCTACAGAGAAAACGGGATGGAACAGACATTTAGATATTGCCTTGTCTTTCCCAGTGAGTGTGGAACCCCTCTGTTTGACTACAGCCCCAAGTGGAAATTACCATTGAAAACTCATGTCTAAGCGAGCACTTTTCAAGCACTGTGTGACTCTCAGTTCGCAGGATACTGGCAAACCTATATTTCTTCAAGGAAGGAAAGGCATCCACAGAGAGTGTGTTTTCAAACCTGTCCCTTGCAGGAACTCTTTAGCTCCTAAGACATGAACCCTCTAGTTCTGCTCAGAGGACCTAAATTCGAGAGCCTGTGCCCTGTGTCTTGGTGCATTTTCCCACCTTTCAAACACATATCTAGGTGATACTGGTACTGCCCTTGAGGAAGCAGACTGTGGGAATATGTCTCAGAGTGCTGGGTCCCTTACTGTGGTCACCTCTGTAAGGTGACACTCCAGTGTAAATAGGCCCAAAGATAGGAGTTGCGAGCCGCCCATGTGCTTCAGAAACCCCAGGGGTGGAACAAAGTTAGCTCTGTCAAAAGTAAGAAAATGGCAATTGGACGGATTTTCAAGATGTGGATAGGTTACACCACTTTAGGGCCACCCGAGAAAAATATGCAAATTTGAACCTGGGTGTCCAGATTAACGCACAGGGTGTTTCCCCACATGATCCAAGAATTTTTCAGACAGACCTAGGTTCACTGGAGCTCTCCTGCAGAGGAAACATACATCCAGAGTCTCCAGTGTGAACCCTCCAAAATCTATACCTGGTGTCACGAATCCACAGTCTCCAGGATGACCCTACCCTCAAGATCCTGTACCTGGGGTCACAAGTCCACTATTTCCATGTCGAGTCCACCTCCAAGAACTTGAACTTGTGGTCACATGTCCAGAGTCTTCAGGGTGACCCCACCTCCCCGAAGCTACTGGTGTGAAGCATCCACAGTTTTAAGGATGGACCCAATTCCCAGAACCTGTAGCTGGGGTCACACTTCCAAATTCTAAGGGTTACCCCACCTCCCACACATTGAACCTGGTTTCCCATGTCCCTGTTAGCCAAGGTTACCCTCTCCATGACCCTGTAATGGGGATCACATGTCCACAGTCTGCTGTGTGTCGTCACTTCCCAGACCCTTCACCTAGAGTCACAATCACAGTTTCCAGGTTACTCCTTTGCAGACCCTGCACCTGGAGTCACTTATCCACAGTCTCCAGGGTGACTCATTCAAAACCCCACACTGGGGCTCACATGACCACAGTCTCCAGGGTGACCCAAGCACCCAGATCCTGCACCCAGGGTCACATATCCACAGGCTCCAGGGTGTACCTCTTGCAGACCCTGCACCTGGGGTCACATATCTACAGCCTCCAGTGTGATCCCCATCCCCAGACCTGATTTGGGTGAGAAATATCCATAGTCTCCAGACTCACACCTTGGATCACATATCCACAGTCTCCAGAGTCACACCTTGGGTCACATAGCCATAGTCAGCAGGGTGAACTCACCTCCCAGAGCCTGTACATGGTGTCAAATGTGCACATTCTCCAGGGTTACCACCCTTCCAACATGCTGTACCTGGGTCAAAAGCCCACAATCTCAAGGGTGACCCCCTCTCAGACCCTGTTCCTGGGGTCACATGTCCAGAATCTCCAGAATGATCTACCTCCAAGATGAAGCACCTGATGTCACATGTCAACAGTCTCCAAGGTGACCCCGTCCTCAGAATCTGCACCTGTGGTTACATTTCTCCAGTCTGCAGGATGACCCCCAATCTCAGTATTTGTATTATGTGTCACATGTACATAGTCACCAGGGTAACCACTGCAGGCCCTTTTTCTGACATAAAATTTCCACAGACTCCTGAAGAACTCCCTTCCCAGACTCTGAACCTGGGATCCTACCTCCAGGGTCTCGAGGGTGATGCCCTTCCCTGTCCCTTCACCTGGTGTCAAACATCCACAGTCTCCATGGTAACATCCACACCAAAGTCTGATATTGGGGACACAGATCCATAGTCTTCTGGGTCGCAACCCCTCCCAGATCATGCACCTGGTCTCACATGTCCTCAGTCTCCAGGTTGACACCCCTCCCAGACACTGCAGCTGGGGTTACACATCCACAGTCTCCAAGGTGAACCCACCTCACTGACTATTGTACCTCTGGCCACATGGCCTCAGTCTCCAGGGTGACCCTATATCTCAGACACTGTACTTGAGGTTACATATCAACGGTGTCCAGGATGACACCTCTCCCCAGACCCTGTACCTGGGGTCGCATTTGCACAGTCTCCAGGGCGATGCTATATTCCCAACCCTGTACCTGGGGTCACAGGTCGCAGTCACCAGGCTTTCCCCACCCTCAAGAGCCTTTACCTGGGGTCATACGTCCACAGACTCCAGGGTGACTCCCTCCCAGACCCTTCACCTGGCATCCTATGTCCACAGTCTCCTGTGTGATATCACTTCCCAGACCCTATACCTGTGGTCACAGATCCACAGTCTCCATGGTGATCCCCTTCCCAGACCCTGTAATTTGGATCCCATGTCCTCAGTCTCCAGTGTGACACCACCTCTCATACCTTGTACTTTGGTGACTTGTCCACAGTTTCCAGGATGACCCAAACGGTGCATGTGGAGTCACATGTCCACATTCTGCAAAGTGACCCCAGTCCCTAACCCTGAACCTTAGTCACACAGCCACAGTTTCCAGAATGACCTCACTCCAGACCCTGCACATAGGGTCACACCTCCACCTTCTCCATATTGACCCCCTCCTTGAACTTCTATCAGGTTTCACACATGCACCATCTCCACAGTGACCACCACCAGATCCTGTACCTGTGCTCAGGGTCCGCAGTCTGCAGGGTGAGACCATTTTGTACCTTAAACCTTGGTTCACCTAGCCAGTCTCCAGGGTCATCCCTGCCAAACCTGCACCTGGGGTCACATGTCCATACTCTCCATGGTGACATCCCCCAGGCCCTGTACTGCTGCTGCTGTTGCTGCTGCTGCTAAGTCATGCCAGTCATGTCCAACTCTGCGACCCCATAGATGGCAGCCCACCAGGCTCCCCCATCCCTGAGATTCTCCAGGCAAGAACACTGGAGTGGGTTGCCATTTCCTTCTCCAAAGCATGAGAGTGAAAAGGGAAAATGAAGTCACTCAGTCATGTCTGACTCTTAGGGACCCCATAGACTGCAGCCTACCAGGCTCCTCCATCCATGGGATTTTCCAAGCAAGAGTACTGGAGTGGGTTGCCCACTCCAGTACCTAGTGTCATATATCTGCACAGACCCTATACGTAGTGTCATATATCCACAGTTTCCCGGCTTACCCCACTTCCCATATCATGCACCTGGGATCACATGCTCAGTCTGCAAGGTGACCCCGATCCCATTCCTGTACCTTGTGTCACAAGTCCACAGCCACCAGGATGGCCCCACCCTCAAGATCCCATACCTGGGGTCACACTCCTGTCTCCAGTGTGATCTCACCTCCCAGAAACTTTACCTGGGGATAAACGTCTACTGTTTTCAGGATGGTCCCAACTCCCTGAAACGGTACCTGGAGTCACTCTTCCATAGACATTGAGGCTGTTCCATGCCCCTGGTCCACAGGGTTACACCCTCCAAGACCCTGTAATGTGGTTTACATGTCCACAGTCTCCTGTATGTCATCACTTCCCAGAACCTTCACCTGCAGGCACACAAACAGAGGTTCCAGGATGACTCCCTCATAGACCCTGCACTTGGAGCCACATATCCACAGTCTCACAGGTGACTCATCCAAATCACTGTACCAGGGCTCACATAACCACAGTCTTCCAGATGCTGGACTATTGACCCCAGCACCCAGTGTCACATGTCCACAGATGCTAGCATGGCCTCACACTCCAGACACTGTACCTTGGGACACATACCCACAGTCTCTAGGGTGAACACCCTCCTAGACACTGTACATGGTGTCACATGGGCACATTCACCAACTCCCAAACCCTGTACCTAGGGTCACACGTAGATAGTCTCAGGGTGACCCCACTTGCCAGAACTTGCACCTGGGTTCATATGTCCGCAGCGCCCAGGGTAACACCACCTGTCAAACAATTGTACTCGGTTCAAACACCCACTGGTTCTAGGGTGACACCAATTCCAAGCCCGTGAACCTAGCTAGGGTCACACATCCATGGTCTCCTGGGTGGCAACCCCTCCCAGATCATGCACCAGGTCTCACACCTCCGCAGTCTCCAGGGTGACTACACCTCACAGAATATTGTAATTCTGGTCACATTGCCCCAGTCTCCAGGGTGACCCCGTATCTCTAACCCTCTACCTGGGGTTACATGTACATGTTGGCCAGGAATACACGCCTCCCCAGACTCTGTACACTTGATTACATTGGCACAGTTGCCAGGGTGACTCCAACTTCCCCACCCTATACCTGGGGTCACATGTCCAGAGTCTCCTGGATTTACCCACATTCAAGGGCTAGTAACTGGGATCACATGTCCACAGTCTCGAGGCTTTCCCCACCCACAAGTGCCTGTACCCAGGGTCACACGTCAACTGACTCCAGGGTGACTCCCTCCCAGACCGTTCACCTGGCATCCCATGTCCCTAGACTTTTGTGTGATGTCATTTCCCAGACTCTGCACATGTACTAACAGATTCACAGGCTCCGTGGTGACCCCCTTCCTGGTCTCTGTAACTTGGGTCACATGTTCTCAGTATCCGGTGTGACCCGACCTCTCATGCCCTATACCTTTGGTGACTTGGCCACAGATTCCAGGGTAACCCTCCCCTGCCAGACCCTGTGCTTATTTACACACATCCACAATCTCCAGGATGTTCGCCCTCCCATACCCTGCACCTGGAGTCACATGTCAACAGTTTCCAGCGTGAACCCCACTTTGCCCACTGCACCTGGGCTCACATATCCACATCATGCAGGGTGACACCCCTTCCAGACCATTTCCCTGCCATTAAATGCCTGCAGTCCCCAGAGTGACCCCGTACCTCCCAGACACTGTACCTGAGGTCACATATACAGAGTTTCCTGGATCACCCCCATCCTAGACCCTGTACCTGGGTTCAGATATCCTAGTGTCTTGGGGGACCCAGGTCAGACCTTGCATCTAGGGTCGAATGCCCACTATCCAGGATGACTTGCCTCCCCAATCAGTGCATCTGGGGTCATATGTCCACAATCTTCAAAGTGACCCCATCCCCTAACCCTGCACCTTACTCACACATCCACAGTCTCCAGAGTGATGTCCACTGTCTCACGGGTGACCTCTTCCCTGAACTTGTTCCAGATTTCACACGATCACCAATGCCACAGTGACCACCAGCAGATCCTGAACTTGTGGTCACAGTTCAACAGTCTGCCTGATGAGACCCATTTTGTACCCTGAACCTTGTGAACCTGCACCTGGGATCACAAGTCCATATTCTCCATGGTGTCATCCCCCAGACCCTGTACCTAGTGTCATATATACAGTCTCCTGGACTTCCCCACTTCCAATACCATGCACCTGTGATCACACATCCACAGTATCCAGGGTGATCCCCCTCCTAAACCTGTACCTGGTGTCACAAGTCGACAGACTCCAGGATGACTCTACCGTTAAGACCCTGTACCTCGGGTCACAAGTCCACTGTTTCCAGGGTGAGACCCCTCCCAGACTCTGCACTTGGGGTCACTTGTCGAGAGTCTCCAGGGTGACCCCACCTCCCAGAAACTGTACCTAGGGTGAAACATCCACAGTCACTCAGGTTGGCCCCAATTCCCAGAACCTGTACCTGGGGTCCCACTTCCATAGTCTCGGTTACCACACGCCAAGACATTTAACATGGTGTCCCATGATCTTGGATGCCAGGGTTACCCCCTCCAAGACCCTGTAATGGGGTCACATGTTCACAGTCTCCAGAGTGTCGTCACTTCCCAGACCCTCCACCTGGAGTCACACAAACACAGGTTCCAAGGTGACTCCCTCGCAGGCCCTGCACCTGGAGTCACATATTCACAATCTCACCTTGGGGAATCCCATTCAGACCCTGGATCTACGGTCACGTATCGAGTCTCCAAGATGATTTGCCTCCCAAATGGTGCATTTGAGGTCACATGACCACAATCTTCAAAGTAAACGCGTCCCCTAACCCTGCATCTAAGTCACACGGCAAATAGTTTCCAGAGTGACCTCAACCCAGACCCTGAAACGAGGGTCACATGTACACAGTCTTGGAGGGTGACCCCCTCCGTGAACTTGTACTAGGTTTCATACGTCCATCATCGCCACAGTGACTACCACCAGATCCTGTACCTGTGGTCATAGATCCACAGTCTACAGGGTGAAACCCTTTTCCTACCCTGAACTTTGGGTCACACGACCACAGTCTCCAGGGTGACCCCACCCAAACCTGCACCTGGGGTCACATGTCCACACTTTCCATGGGGACATACCTGAGACCCTGTACCTACTGTCATATATCCACAATCTCCTAGGTTACCAAACTTCCCATACCATACACCTGTGATCACATGTCCACAGTCTCGAAGGTGGCCCCCTGTATAACCTGTACTTGGTGTCACAAGTCCACAGCCTCCAGGTGACCCCACCCTCAAGATCCTGTATCTGGGGTCACAAGTCCACTTTTTCCATGGTGAGTCTACCTCCCAGACCCTGCATTTGGGGTCACATGTCCAGAGTCTTCAGGGTGACCCCACCTCCCAGAAACCATACCTCGGATGAAATGTCCACCATTTTCAGGATGGCACCAACTCCCAGAACCTGTACCTGGGGTCACACTTCCATACTCTCAGGGTATCCCCACCTCCCAGACATATAACATTGCATCCCATGACCCTGGCAACAAAGGTTCCCCCCTCCAAGACCCTGTAATAGGGGTCACATGTCCACAGTCTCCTGTTTGTCAAAACTTTGTAGACCTCACCTGGAGTCACACAAACACAGGTTCCATGGTGACTCCCTTGCAGACTCTGCACCTGGAATCACATATTCACAGGCTCCAGGGTGACCCCCTCGGAAATCCTGTACCTGAGATCACATATCTACAGTCTCCAGGGTGAATCCCATCCCCACACACTGTCTGAGCAGAATCATCCAGTCTCCCATGAGACCCCAATGTCAAGAACTCATCCCTTGTGCTAGAAGTCTACATTCTCCAGGGTGACATTATTTCCCACACCCTGCACCTTGGGTAGCATATTCACAGTCTCCAAGGTGACCTTACCTCCCAGACCCTTTACCTGGGGTCACATGTGCAAATTATCCAGGATTCCCGCCACTCCAACACCCTGCATCTGGGTCAAAAGCCCACAGTCTCAAGGGTGACCTCCTATCTGACCATGTTCCTGAGGTACATGGCCAGAATCTCCAGGATGATCTTGAAAGGTATTGCTGAACCACGCAAAGACACTGGAATTCTTGGCCTCCAGAGGAGATGAATTCAATTCAGGTCCAGAGACGAGGCTTGATTGCTTAGAGCTTTTGTGTAATAAAGTTGTATTAAAGTATAAAGGAGATAGAGAAATCTTCTGACATAGGCATCAGAAGAGGGCAGAAAGAGTAGCCCCTTGCACGTGTTAGCAATGGAATTATATGGCTCAAATGGTAAAGCATCTGTCTGCAATGCTGGAGACCCAGGTTAGATCCCTGGGTCAGGAAGATCTCCTGGAGAAGGAAATGGCCACCCACTCCAGTACATTTGCCTGGAAAACCCCATGGACAGAGGAGCCTGGTAGGCTACAGTCCATGGGGCCACAAAGAGTTGGACATGGCTGAGCAACTTTACTTTACTTTTAATTAGTTATTCATATCAGTTCAGTTCCGTTCAGTCGCTCAGTCATGTCTGACTCTTTGGGACCCCATGAATCACAGCACGCCAAGCCTCCCTGTCAGTCACCAACTCCCGGAGATTTCTCGAACTCATGTACATCGAGTCGGTGATGCCATGCAGCCATCTCATCCTCTGTCATCCCCTTTTCCTCCTGTCCCCAATCCCTTACAGCATCAGGGTATTTTCCAATGAGTCAGCTCTTCGCACCAGGTGGCCAAATTATGGGAGTTTCAGCTTCAGAATCAGTCGTTCCAATGAACACCCTGGACTGATCTCCTTTAGGATGTACTAGTTGGATGCCCTTGCAGTTCAAGGAGCTCTCAAGAGTCCTCTCCAACACCACAGTTCAAAAGCATAAACTCTTCGGTGCTCAACTTTCTTCACAGTCCAATTCTCACATCTGTACATGACCACTGGAAAAACCATAGCCTTGAACAGAGGGACCTTTGTTGGCAAAGTAGTGTCTCTGCTTTTTATTATGCTATCTAGGTTGGTCATAACTTTCCTTCCAAGGAGTAATTTTCTTTTAATTTCATGGCTGCAATCACCATCTGCAGTGATTTTGGAGCCCAAAAAGATAAAATCTTACACTGCTTCCACTGTTTCCCCATCGATTTCCCATGGAGTGATGGGACCTGTTGCCATGATGTTAGTTTTCTGAATGTTGAGCTGTAAGCCAACTTTTTCACTCTCCTCTTTCACTTTCATCAAGAGGCTTTTTAGTTCTTCTTCACTTTCTGCCATAAGGGTGGTGTCATCTGCATGTCTGAGATTATTGATATTTCTCTTGGCAATCTTAATTCCAGCTTGTGCTTCTTCCAGCCCAGCATTTCTCATGATGTACTCGGCATATAAGTTAAATAAGCAGGGTGACAACGTACAGTCTTGACGTACTCCTTTTCCTATTTGGAAGCAGTCTGTTGTTCCATGTCCAGTTCTAACTGTTGCTTCCTGACCTGCATACAGGTTTCTCAAGAGGCAGGTCAGGTGGTCTGGTAGTCCCATCTCTTTCAGAATTTTCCACAGTTAATTGTGATCCACACAGTCAAAGGCTTTGGTGTAGTCAATAAATCAGAAATAGAATTTTTTTTTCTGGGACTCTCTTGCTTTTTCAATGATCCAGCAGATGTTGGCAGTTTGATCTCTGGTTCCTCTGCCTTTTCTAAAGCCAGCTTGAACATCTGGAAGTTCACAGTTCACGTATTGCTGAAGCCTGGCTTGGAGAATTTTGAGCATTACTTTACTAGCGTGTGAGATGAGCATAATTGTGTGGTATTTTGAGCATTCTTTGGGATTACCTTTCTTTCTATTTGGAATGAAAACTGACCTTTTCCAGTCCTGTGGCCACTGCTGAGATTTCCAAATTTGCAGGCATTATGAGTGCAGCACTTTCACAGCATCATCTTTCAGTATTTGAAATACTTCAACTGGAATTCCATCAACTCCACTAGCTTTGTTCTTACGATGCTTTCTAATTGCCACTTGACTTCACACTCCAGGATGTCTCGCTCTAGGTGAGTGATCACACCGTTGTGATTATCTGGGTCATGAAGATATTTTCTACAGTACTTCTGTGTATTCTTGCCACATCTTCTTAATAGCTTATGCTTCTGCTAGGTCCATAGCATTTCTATCTTTTATCAACCCCAGTTTTGCATGAAGTGTTCCCTTGGTATCTCTAATTTTCTTGAAGAGATCTCTAGTCTATCCCATTCAGTTCTTTTCCTGATTCACACGTGATGCACACAAGGTGCACATGAGGTGCACACGTGATGCCCACGTGATGAACACGTGATGCACAGGTGATGCTCATGTGATGAACAAGTGGTGCACAAGTGAGGCACACGTGATGAACACGTGATTCACACGTGATGCACATGTAATGAACAGGTGATGCACACGTGATTCACACGTGATACACATGTGATGAACACGTGATGCACACATAACACACACGTGATGAATACGTGATGAACAAGTGATTCACAGGTGACGCACACGTGGCGCACACGTGACGAACACGTGTTGCACAAGTGATGCACATGTGATGGACATATGATTCACACGTGAAGAACACGTGACTCACATGTGATGAACACGTGCCTCACACATGATGAACACGTGATGCACATGTGATGAAAACATGATGCACACGTCACACAGACGTTGTGAACAAGTGAACAACACGTGAGGCACATGTGATGAACAAGTCATGAACACGTGATGCACACGTGATGCACACGTGATTCACGCGTGATACACATGTGACTCACACGTGATGAACACGTGATGCACACATAACCCATATGTGATGCATACGTGATGCACACATGACACACACGTGACGCACACGTGACGAACGCGTGATGCACACGAGATGCACACGTGACGCATATGTGATGCACACATGATGGACACGTGATCAACACGTGACACACACGTGATGAACACATGATTCACACATGACGCAAACTTGATGCACACGTCATGCGCACGTGACGAACACATGACGCACACGTGTCGCACATGTGATGCACACGTAACACATATGTGATGAATACGTGATGCAGACGTGACACACACGTGACGAACACGTGACGCACACATGACGAACATGTGATGCACACGAGACGCACATGTAACTCACACGTGATGTACACATGATGGACACGTGATGAACACGTGACACACACGTGACGAACACGTGATTCACACGTGACGCAAACTTGATGCACACGTGATGCACACGTGATGAACACGTGACGAACACATGTCGCACACATGATGAACTCGTGACGCACACGTAACGCACACGTGATGGACACGTGATGCACCAGTGACGCACACGTGATGGACACGTGATGCACACATGACGCACCCATGACGCACACGTGATTCCCACGTGCACACACGTGATGCACACGTGACACACATGTGATGAACACGTGATTCACCCGTCATGGACACGTGACACACACCTGATGAACACGTGACTCACACGTGATGGACATGTCACACACACGTGATGCACACGTGATGCACACGTGACACACACGTGACACACACATGATGGACACGTGATTCACACTTGATGCACACGTGATTCACACGTGATTCACTCATTTCAACTCGAGATGAGGCCCGATTCCCCTTCATTGGCTCCAGAGCCATCCCACTTTCCCCATCAAACACGACAAGGCGCTTGACTTCCCTTAGGCAACTCCAGGGAATCCCCGAGAACACTGTCATAAGGCTAGAGGAACACCAAGCGTAACACAGCAACTCGAGGAAAGCGCCATGTACCCCAAATCGTCTCGAGATTAGAGTTGATTTCCTGGCTTCAACTCAAGAGGTAGGCCAACTTTCCACAAGCACCTCTAGAGGAGGCTTCTCTCAGCAATAGGTATGTAAGTTGGACCCTGAGTTTGCTGCCTGAAGTGGAATGGGCCCCGAGATGCCCTGACTCAAAAGAAGGCCCGATTTCTCTGCAGTGGCTTTAATGCAGGCTCGTCTTTCATCTCACCAGATGAAAGGATGTCTGAATCCCCTGTGGAGACCCTAGAGAAAGCCCTAGTTCCCCATCTCATCTCGACAGGAGGCCTCACATGACTTTGATACCTAGAGAGGCACCAAGAGTTCATTGCTTCAAGAGGTGACGATGCCTGACTCCTCTTGAAAAGTGATAGGAATCCCAATATCCATGTCACAAGTGGAAAGGGATTTTGGGTCTCCCGCCTCATCTCCAAAAGCGTCCCTATTGCCTGCCAAGCCTCGAAGAGATTCCCGAGGTGTCCCTCTTAACTAGACAGGAGTGCTGACATAGCTGAACACATCCGAGTTTTGAAGGGCCATCCCCACCGTAACTCGAGAATATACCCCAGGATCCCACCGCAACTCGAGAAAAACCATGATACTTCTCCCTGGCCACGAGATGAGCCCCGGTTCCTCTGCATTGCGTGCAGAGCAATTCTGTGTTCCCCATCAAACATGTAAGGAGCCTTGACTTGCTTGATGGGACACCAGAGAGTACCCAAGAACACTGTAACAAGTCTAGAGTGACCGTGAGGTTAGTGCAGAAACGGGAAATAGATCCGTCTACCCCAAATCAACTCGAGATGCTGCCCCATTCCCCTGCATTGGATCCAGAGTCATTCTGCGTTCCCCATCAAACACAAGTGGCATGACTTCATTAAGCAACTCCAGAGATTCCCCGAGAACACTGTCCCAAGTGTAGAGGAACACCAGGTGCAACACAGCAACTCGAGGAAAGCCCCATGTACCCCAAATCGTCTTGAGATTTAGAGCTGATTTCCCTGCTTTGACTCAAGAGGTATGCCAACTTTCTGCAAGCACCTCAAGAGGAGGCTTCTCTCAGCAATATGTATGTGAGTTGGACCCTGAGTTTGCTTCCTGAAGTGGAATGAACACCAAGATGACCTGACTCAAAAGAAGGCCAGATTTCCCTGCAGTGGCTTTAATGTAGGCTCGTCTTTCATCTCACAAGATGAAGGGATGTCTGAATCCCCTGTGGAGGACCTAGAGGAAACCCTATGTCCCCGCCTCATCTCAACAGGAGGCCTCACATCCCTTTGACACCTCGAGAGGCACGCGGAGTTCAATGCTTAGAAGGTGACGATGCCTGACTCCTCTTGAAATGTGATAGGGATCCCAATATCACTGTGGCAACTGGAATTGGACCCAGGGTCTCCCGCCTCACTTCAAGAAGCGTCCCTATTGCCCTGCCAAGCCTCAAAGAGATTCCTGAGGTGTCTCTCATAACTAGACAAGAGTCCTGATGTCGCTTAACAAACAGGAGTTTTGAAAGTCTATCCCCACCTTATCTCGAGAATATGCCCCACGTTCCCACCGCAACTTGAGATAAACCATGAGACTTCCCCCTGGTCGCAAGATGAGGCCTGATTGCTCTGCATTGCAGAGCAATTCCGTGTTCCCCATCAAACACATAAGGAATCTTGACTTGCTTGATGGCATTCCAGAGAGTCCCCAAGAACACTGTCACAAGTCTAGAGGGACCCTTGTGTCACCGCAGCAATGTGAAATAGCTCCATACTGCAAATCAACTCGAGCCGAGGCCCAATTCCCCTGCATTTGCTCCAGAGCCATCCCGTGTTCCCCATCAAACAGGAGTAGTGGCTTTACTTCCTTTAGGCAACTCCAGAGATTCCCCGAGAACACCGTCCCAAGTCTGGAGGAACACCAGTTGCAACACAGCACCTCGAAGAAAGCCCCATGTACCCCAAATCGTCTCGAGATTAGAGCTGATTCCCTGGCTTTGACTCAAGTGGTATGCCAACTTTCCACAAGCACCTCTAGAGGAGGCTTCTCTCAGCAATAGGTATGTGAGTTGGACCCTGAGTTTGCTGCGTCAAATGGAATGGACACCGAGATGCCCTGACTCAAAAGAAGGCCTGATTTCCCTGCAGTGGCTTGAATGGAGGCTTGTCTTTCATCTCACCAGACAATGGGATGTCTGAATCCCTTGTGGAGACCCTAGAGAAAGCCCTAGTTCCCCTCCTCCTCTCGACAGGAGGCCTCACATGCCTTTGACACCTAGAGAGGCACCAAGAGTTCATTGCTTCAAGAGGTGACGGTGCCTGACTCCTCTTGAAAAGTGATAGGAATCCCAGTATCCCTGTGGCAACTGGAAAGGGACCCTGGGTCTCCCGCCTCACCTCTAGCAGCGTCCCTATTGATGTGTCAACCCTCGAAGAGATTCCTGAGGTGTCCCTCATAACTAGACAGGAGTCCTGACGTCGTTGAACAAACACGACTTTTGAAGGGCCATCCCCGCTGTAACTCGAGAATATACTCCAGGTTCCCAGCGCAACTCGCGAAAAAGCATGAGACATCCCCTCGCCACAATATGAGGCCAGATTCCTCTGCATTGCGTGCAAAGCAATTCCGTTTTCCCCATGAAATGCGTAGGAGCCTTGACTTGCTTGATGGAACTCCAGAGAGTCCCCAAGAACACACTCACAAGCCTAGAGGGACCCTGAGGTCACTGCAGCAATGCGAAATAATTCCGTGTACACCAAATCAACTGGAGATGAGGCCCAATTCTGCCACATTAGCTCCAGAGAAATTCCGCTTTCCCCATCAAGCAAGACAAGTTGCTTCACTTTCTTTAGGCAACTCCAGAGACTCCCCGAAAACACCGTCCCATGTCTAGAGGAACACCAGGTTCAGCACAGCAACTTGAGGAAAGCTCTATGTACCCCAAATCATCTCGAGATGAGAGCAGATTCCCAGGATTCAACTTAAGAGGTATGCCAACTTTCCACAAGCACCCCAAGAGGAGGCTTCTCTCATCAATAGATATGGGGGAGGGACCCTGAGTTTGCTGCCTCAAGTGGAATGGAGTCCGAATGCCCTGACAAGAAAGAAGGCCGGATTTCCCTGCAGTGGCTTGAATGCAGGTTCGTCTTTCATTGCACAAGATGAAGGGATGTCTGAATCCAATACGGAGACCCTAGAGAAAGCCTTAAGTCCTGGCCTCATCACGCCAGGAGGTCTCACATCCCTTTGACATGGAGGTAGGCGGAATTCAATGTTTCAAAAGGTGATGACGCCTGACTCCTCTTGAAAATTGATAGGAATCCCAGTCTCACTGTGGCAACTGGAAAGGAACCCTGGGTCTCCCGCCTCACATTGAGAAGCGTCCCTATTGCCCTGCCAAGCCTCAAAGAGATTCCTGAGGTGTCCCTCGTAACTAGACAGGAGTCCTGACGTCGCTGAACAAACATGAGTTTTGAAGGGCCATCCCCGCCGTACCTGGAGAATATACCCCAGGTTCGCGCCGCAACTCGAGAGAAACCATGAGACTGCCTTCTCGCCGCGAGATGAGGCTTGATTCCCCTGCATTGCATGCAGAGCAATTCCGTGTTCCCCATCAAATACGTAAGGAGCCATTACTTGCTTGATGGAATTCCAGAGAGTCCCCAAGAACACTGTCTCAAGTCCAGAGGGACCCTGATGTCACTGCAGCAATGGGAAATAGCTTCGTGTATCCCAAATCAACTCGAGATGAGTCCCTATTCCACTGCATTGGCTTCAGAGCCATCCCGTGTTCCGCATCAAACACGACAAGTGGTTTGGCTTCCTTTAGGCAACTGCAGAGATTCCCCGAGAACACTGTCCCAAGTCTAGAAGAACACCAAGTTCAGCACAGCAACTCGAGGAAAGCTCCATGTACCCCAAATCATCTTGAAATGAGAGCTGATTCCCTGGCTTCCACTCAAGAGGTATGCCACCATTCCACAAGCACAACCAGAGGAGGTGTCTCTCAGCAGTAAGTATGTGGGAGGGACCCTGAGTTTGCTGCCTCAAGTGGAATTGCCCCTGAGACGCCCTGACTCGAAAGAAGGTCCGATTTCCCTACAGTGGCTTGAATGCAGGCTCATCTTTCATCTCACAGGATGAAGGGATGTGTGAATCCCCTATGGAGAGCATAGAGAAAGTCCTAGGTCCCCGCCTCTTATCGACAGGAGGCCTCACATCCCGTTGACACCTCGAGAGGCATGCAGAATTCAATGATTCAAAATGTGATGATGCCTGACTCCTCTTGAAAATTGGTAGGAATCCCAATATCCCTGTGGCAACTGGAAAGGGACCCTGGGTCTCCCTCCTCACCTCGAGAAGTGTGCTGATTGCCCTGCCAAGCCTCAAGGAGATTCCTGTGTCCCTCATAACTAGACAGGAGTCCTCAAATTGTCCAAGAACACTAGAGCAAACAAGCCCATTCATAACTGGTAAAGATTGAAATAGACACCTGGCCACGGAGGGTATACTGATAGTAAACTCTCCTACAGAAACATACTCAAGATACTGGTGGGATGCATGCACAGCCCCCTTTGGAAGACAGTCTGACAGTTGTTTCAGTAACCACATGGGACAAGCACTGAATTCCATACATGACAAGTGGTGGAAGCCAGGTATCTTACCATTGGAATGGTAAGTTATGGATAAACAAAAGGAAAGGTTACAAGATTCATGGAGACATCATCACAAATTACCTTCAACTGAATATATAAGCTGGAATACATGTATATTTCCAAATATTGTCAGCTGAGCATATTTAGCTCCTACATGTATGTTTTAAATATCACTCTATAATGAAAAAGAACAGGAAATGTCCCTGGTGGCCCAGTGGTAAAGGATCTGCCTACCAATGCAGGGAACACTGGTTCAACCCCTGGTCCTAGAGGATTCCACATGCCCAGGGGCAACTAAGCCCCCGTACAACTATTGAAGTACTTGCATGCTCCAGAGCCCAAGTTCTGCAACCAGAGAAAGCGCTGCAATGAGAAGCCATGGCAAGTCAACTAGAGGGTAGCCTCTGCTCACTACAACTAGGCATCTAGCTACAAAGACCCAGCATTGTCAAAAATAATTCAGTGTTTAAAAAAAAGGACAGAAATTCTTTGAATAAACGATTGAGACTAGGGGCGAGACAGTAAATATATAAGCTAGGATAATCTTAAAGTATGAGGAAGTAAAGAAAGTAAAGACAACTATCAAGCTGTCCAAGCTGATAAAAATGAATGATTACACAGTTTTATCTGTATACACTAGCAAATAATAATCTGAAAAGGAATTAAAAAAAACAATTTCCTTTTGATAGTGTCAACATTAATAAAATATTTTGCCATGGGTGTAATGAGGATGACAAGACTGGCACATTGGAAATTATACACGATTGCTGAAAAATATCCTGAATACATGCACAGATATTCCATAGCGATGGAAAGACTTAAGATGGCAATACCATGGAATGCATCTTCAATCTGAAATGAAGATTCAATATGAATTACAAAAGACTGAAAGGTCATTGCTGAACCACAAAAGGCGCCAGGATTTTTGGCCTCCAGAGGAGAAGAATTCAATCCAGGGCCAGTTGACAAAGCTTGATCGCTCAGAGCTTTTGTGTCATAAAGTTTTATTAAAGTATAAAAGAGATAGAGAAAGCTGCTGACATAGACATCAGACGGGGGCAGTAAGAGTACCCCCTGCTAGTCTTTAGGCAGATGTTATACAGCCACTAGCAGTCTGCTAATGAAAGAAAGGCAATGTCTCAGAGAATGACACCAGGCCCCTCACCCACAACATGCATTGAGATAATATTGGCAGCAGGTGAGTCATCCCGGGCCATAGAATGATTGACATGAATTTTGAAGAAAGGCAGATTTCCAAGCAAATATATCATTTCATTAACATAGATTAGGAGAACAGGTATGAGTAAAACATATTGGTTTGTCAAGTCGGTTCTGAGCCTTTAGGGGGAACCGACCTGAAGACAGAGTCTAGCAGAAATACGTAGTATATTAACATAGCTTAAGACAAACCTTTCCTTAAGACAAAATGCATTGCTTAGCTGAAGGTTTGAGAAAAGTTAAGTTCAGGTGGAGCCAGGAGTCGTCATAGCAACACAAAATTTTAAGAGAAACCTCTTAAATTTGTATTGAGAAGGGGAAAAAATGTAGCACTCGTTTCGTTCCTCCAGCTGCTTGAGAGATGAAAAAACGTCTGACACTTGCAGCCTATTCCCTCTGTCTGGAGACCCCTGGCCTTCCTGCCTATTACCCTCTCCAGGCCTTTAGGAAGCAATATACAAGCTGACCCTAACATACACGTGGAATAACAAGGGACTCCAAAGAATCCAAACAATCACATGAGTCTGCAGTTCAAAGGTCCTATGGTATGCTGTGCTAAGTCGCTTCAATCACGTCTGACTGTCAGAGCCCACCAGGCTCCTCTGTCCATGGGAATTTTCCAGGCAAGAATACTGGAGTGGGTTGGGTGCCCTCCTCCAGGGGATCTTCCCAACCCAGGGATAGGATTCCTGCATTGGCTGGTAGGTTCTTTACCACTAGCACCACCTGGGGAAAAAGTGCCTAAAGGAGATCATGGAAACCCATTTAGGAAAAGGGACTCAGAGGAAAGACAGTGAGGGAAGGAAACTCTTAATCACACTCAGAGAAGCCCAGCAGGTAGTTCTGCAGGTGGAAGAGGAGGAGGAAGCATGCTGGAGCTGTGTAGAAGATGAAAGAGGGAACTAAAGCAGGGGCCCCCAACCTCTAGGATCTAATGCCTGATGATCTGAGGTGGAGCTGGTGAAATAATAATAGAAATAAGAGTTTGATCACTCAGCCATGTCCAGCCCTTGGTAGCCCACCAGGCTCCTCAGTCCATTGAATTCTTCAGGCAAGAATACTGGAGTGGGCTGTCATTTCCTTCTCCAGGGGATTTCCCTGACCCAGGGATTAAACCCGGGTCTCCCTCATTGCAGGCAGACTCTTTACCAACTGAGCCTCCAGGGAACAGAAACAGAAATAGAGTGCACAATAAATGGACTGCACTTGAAACATCCCAAAACCTTGCCCCACCCCTGTCTGTCAAAAACTTGTCTTCAAAAAAAACTCCCAAGGTCAAGGAAGGAACTTCAAGTGTACTCAGCTGTCCTAGATTGCTGGTTTAGGGAGATGCTGAAGTGGGGATGTCCCAAGAGGTAGACCCTCCCTTGTGTGGAGTCTGCAATAGACCTCTGATAGCCTTGGTGATGATCAGAGAGATTTGTTTCATTTTTTAAAAATATCCTTGTGGGTACCAACTGGGACCATCACTGTTCTAATATACCTCATAGTGTTGCTGACACTACAGATACAATTGTGTGACATTGAACTTATTCAATAAAAATGTTGAAGCATCTGCCCTGTGCCCAGCACTTTCCAAGGGCTGGGAAGTACAATGAAAATACTCCATAAGATGCACAGCTGGTAGGCACATTCTTTCAAAAAGCCTTTTTCATTTCCACCAATAGTTTATTCTCAATGTCAACCCTTGCCACTTAATGACCATGCTGGGTAGGAAGCTCATTAAAAACCCAGGAGCCAGTGTTCCTGGAAGGATATCCCATTCTCCCTTGGACAGTCCTCCACCCTCTCCGACTCTCAGTTCCTCATCTGCAAAATCATGGACAACTGACTATAATTCATCACCGGAACCCAAGCCTATTGAGGGGGAGGGGAAATATTACTCCAAGGCCTGGATGATAGACCAGATTGAAAGAAAAATATGCCATTTCTGGTTTTCAGTCAAACAGACAAATACAATGAAGAAAGGAGTCCCTGGCCCTGTGGGATTTGCCTAGGGGTCTAGTCTGGGAAATTCTTACACATCAGGAGATGGCTCTGAGCTGGATTTCCACAAACAAGAACATCCATGCAAAGGACAAGCCTGCAGAGCTTTGTGCCCATTGGTCACAAGAGACTGCCTCCCGATGGCCAGCAGCATTTACAAGTGACCTCCTAAGACCTTCACCAAACTCCTGGGGCACCTCTGGCTTTTCTGTTTCCCTCACTTTTCTGACCCTTTTCTTTAAAAAACGCACATTTCTTCATAGAATGCCACAGTGGAAGGAAAATAGGCCTTCAAGTTTGAGGCCTCAATTTGCAGAAAACTTGGAGCTGCTTGTTTTTTTTTTTTTTTAATTAAAGCACCACATAAATTAAAAATTTTACACGTTCTAATTATTCAGTTCCAAAACACCAAACTTATTGCACAGGGTCCCCATGGAAAGGCCCCCTCTCAGCAGGACAGCCACAGATTCCCCCATGAAAGGGCAGCAAGGTGCCCTCCTCCCTTCTCTCCTGCCTGGGTGGCCACCAGGTTTTTAAATACATGCACCCTACTAAGTTTCTAGGATGCAATTCGTGGACCCTTCCCTTTCCTGTCCCAGCAGGTGGTCAAGGGCCTGCTGGCCTGCAAAGTGCTGGAAGCAGGGCTGGGTCAGCCGGCCAGACTAAGGGTTGTGGAGTCCCAGCTGGTGAAATTACCAGGCAGGATAAATCCCTTGGACTTCCAGCAGGCACTACGCTGCATGGGAAAATAGATAGATATAACCGGCCTGGAGCCTCAGGGTGGGACCTAAAGTTCGATTTTGTTTTCTCCAATGTTAAATGATACAAGCAAGGGCCTTTGAGACTGTTGTTTTCTTTTCTAAGCCCAAAGACTCCTTCAGTTACTAATGTAGGTATCCTAGAAACTATGTGACATCCATGAAAATCTGATATGTCCTGGTAAAATGCTGTCAGTTATAATTCTAGTTATCATATTAAAGTGTTTCAAGTCACAGCAGTGACTATTTTGTCACATTTTTTGTCAATTTTTATTTTTTCAATTTTGTCAATTTTTATTTTGTCAATTTTTATCTAATCAGGTTTTAAACATGCCTTCCATGGTTTCACACTGATGCCTTTGCAAAAATACTGCTACCTCAAGATACATGGAAAAGACTTTCCTGAGCTTACCCATAAACAACGCTTTTTGTTTGTTATCTGGTAAGCTGGTACCAGACTGGAATTTAGTCTACTCTCTAGGTTAAGAGAACACAGCTTTCTTAGAATGCAGCTTTCAATCACAGATGATGAATTTATTTACCTTTCAGTGATTTATATTTGTTTTTATCATCTGTTTTTTTTTTTTTTTTTTTTTTTTTTTTTTTTTTACTTCCGTAAAATAAATAAGCATTATTTAAGTACGGTACATGTAGGATGGACCAAGATTTCCCCACTCCTGCAAATTCCCTTAAGCCCTCAGATTCTTCTCTTGGGACCAAGGTCTCACTTTCCTCCAGAGGGACAATCCAAGCTTTTTATCAGCTAGCTGATCTGCCCCTGATATCAGAGTCAATTTGAGCATGAGTTGGTCTATAATTTAGGCATGAAACTGTGATTACATAAAAGAAAGATGACTTTTTGATGGAGGATGTCCATGATATTCCTTGAACTTCAGAGAAAATTGGTTAAAATGAAACTTTTTTCCCTTGGAAACTGCAAAGGCAGTTCTTTTAGCATATGCGATTGAAAACATCTAGGTTGTTAGCTCAGTTTTCATTCCAGTCTCAAAGAAAGGCAATGACAAAGAATGTTCAAACTGTCACACAACTGGACTCATCTCACATGCTAGTAAAGTAACACTCAAAATTCTCCAAGCCAGGCTTCAGCAATATGTCAACCGTGAAATTCCAAATGTTCAAGATGGATTTAGAAAAGGCAGGGGAACCAGAGATCAAATTGCCAAAATCCACTGGATAATTGAAAAAGCAAGAGAGTTCCAGAAAAACACTTATTTCTGCTTTGTTGACTATGCCAAAGCCTTTGACTGTGTGTATCACAATAAACTGGGGAAAATTCTGAAAGAGATAGGAATACCAGATCACCTGACCTGCCTCTTGAAAGACCTATATGCAGGTCAGGAAGAAACAGAACTGGACCTGGACCAACAGACTGGTTCTAAATAGGAAAAGGAATATGTCAAGGCTGTATATTGGCACCCTGCTTATTTAACTTATATCTGCTTATATATAGGGCATCGTGAGAAATGCTGCACTGGATGAAGCACAAACTGGAATCAAGATTGCTGGGAGAAATATCAATAACCTCAGATATGCAGATGACACCACCCTGATGGCAGAAAGTGAAGAACTAAAGAGCCTCTTGATGAAAGAGAAAGAGGAGAGTGAAATAGGTAGCTTAATGCTCAGCGTTCAGACAACTAAGATCATTGCATCCAGTCTCATCACTTCTTGGCAAATAGATGGGAAAACAGTGGAAACAGTGCCAGATTTTATTTTTCGGGGCTCGGAAATCATTGCAGATGGTGACTGCAGCCATGAAATTAAAAGATGCTTACGACTTGGAAGGAAAGTGATAACCAAACTAGACAGCATATTAAAAAGCTGAGACATTGCTTTGCCAACAAAGATCCGTCTAGTCAAGGCTAAGGTTTTTCCATGTCATGTATGGATGTGAAAGATGGACTATAAAGAAAGTTGACAGCCAAAGATTTGATGCTTTTGCACTGTGGTGCTGAAGAAGATGCTTGAAGTTTGCTTAGACTATAAGAGGACCCAACCACTCCATCCTAAAGGAAATCAGGTCTGAATATACATTGGAAAGACTAATATTGAACCTGAAACTCCAATACTTTGGCCACTAGATGTGAAGAGCTGACTCATTTGGAAGTTGCTTTGATTTGCCTGTGAGTGTGGGCGCCCTACCTGGGCACAGGGCCTCAGGGGCCATTGCCACTGAATCATGACCTCCACGCAAGCACATTCCAGCTGTGTGACACTCAGCATGCAGGAGACTGGGAAAGCTATCTTCCTTGGAGGAAGGAAAGTCATACACAGAGTGTGTTTTCAGGCCTCTATTTGCAGCAAGTGTTTTGCTTCTCAGATGTCAGACCTGCAGGCCTGCCCCAAGGACCTCAATTCCAGAGTCAGGGCCATGTGTCTCCCTGCACATTCCGAGCCTTGCAAACACATTCCTGGGTCAGAGAGGTGCTTCCCATGAGGAAGAAGGCTGCGGGAGTGTGTCTGAGGGGGCCAGGTGGCATGCTGGGGTCACCTGGTTGAGGGCACCTTGCACACCCATTGGGCCCCAGGAGAGCAGTTATGGACTCGCCCCTTGCTTGAGATATCCCAAAGCAAGGAGCAATGCTAGCTGTATCAGGAGGAAAACAGCAATGGGATGGATTTTCAAGCAGTTGCTAGGTCACACTGTGTTAGGGTTCCCCAGGAGACATGTGAGAATTTTGGCCCCTAGGCCCAGTATCTAGGGGTGTGCACAGGGTGTTTCCCCCACAGGATCCAAAATGTTCCAGACAGACCTAGGCTCAATAGCTGTTGCTAGGCTGCACTGCTTTAGGCACACCGAGAGAAGCAGGCACACTGTGGCCCCAAGGTCCGGTATGCAGGTTCACATATGGGGTGTGTCCCCGTAGGAGCCAAGAATTTTCCTGACAGTCCTAGGCTCCCTAGAGCACTCAGGTCTGCTCAGAGGACCGAAGTTCCAGAGGCAGGGTCGTGTATCTCCCCTTCCCTTTGTGATCCTTGCAAAGACATTCCAAGCTGATAGTGGTACTACCCATGAAGAAGCAAGCAGTGGGAGTATATTTGACATGACTGGGTGCCTTGATGGGCTCAGCTCCTCAAGGGGGCCTTTCCTCTCAAAGTAGGCCCCATGTCCGCTTGAGGACGGGGTTGGGCCCTCTTCCCTCCACACTGCCAAAGGGTGGAACAAAGCTAGGTGTCAGAGGTAAGAAAGGAGCAATTGGATGGATTTTCAAGCTCTCACTAGGCTGTACTGCTTCAAGGCCCACTCGAGCAAAACAGGCGCCCTGTGGCCCCTAGGTCGGGTATGCAGGTTCACACACAGGGTGTGTTCCCGTCAAAGCCAAGAATTTTCTGACAGACCTAGGCTCACTAGAATTGTCCTACAGAGCAAAGGGGATGGAAGAGATGTGTGGAGGTGGGTCTGCCTTCCCCTGTGAGTGTGGGGCTACTCCCTATGGCCCCAAGTTGAGGGATAACTGCAACTAAGAAAGGAACTCCAAGAAGGAACTCCAAGAAGCGCTTTTCCAGGAGGCTGGGACAGGGAGTCCGCAGGATGCAGGGAAAGGGAGCCTTCTTCAGGGAAGAAGAGGCAGCCACTCGGGGTGTGTTTGCAAGCCTCTTTGGAAGGCACAGTTTCGCTGATACAATTGAATTCCAGTTCTGCTCAGAGGACTGAAATTTCAGAGGCAGGGCCATGTATCTCCCCTTCCCTTTTCAATCCTTGCAAAGACATTCCTAGCTGATAGTGATACTGCCCATGAGGAAGTAAGCAGCTGGTGTGTGTTTGACATGACTGGGTGCCTTCCTGGGCTCAGCTCCTCAAGGGGACTTTCTACTCAAAGTAGGCCCATTGCCTACTTGGGGAGAGGGTATGGAAGGTTTGCTTCCAAATGGCGAAAAGGTGGAGCAAATCTAGCTTTGTCAGAGGTACGTAAAGTGCAATTTAATGGATTTTCAAGCTGTTGCCAGGCAACACCGCTTCAGGGTCCCCTCTCCCAGAAGAAAACAGGCGCCCTGTGGCCCCTAGGTCTGGTATGCAGATTCACACACAGGATGTGTCCCCACAGGAGCCAAGAGTTTTCCTTCCAGGCCTAAGCTTACTAGAGCTCTACTATAGAGCAAAGGGGATGGAACAGAAGTGTGGATGTGACTTTGCCTTTACCTTTGACTGTGAGGCCCCTCCATAAGGTCCCAGGCGAAATTGCCCTCGCCCTTGCCCTAACCCTAACCCCAACACGACACCCTAACCCTAACCAACACCGTAACCCTATCCCAGAACCTAACACCAACCCGACCCCCTAACCCTAACCTGATACACTAACCCTAACGCATCATCCCAACCCTAACCTGACACCTTCACCCCTCAGCCCTCACCCTCACCCACACCCCTAACTTCTAACCCCTAAGCCACAATGTAACCCACACCCTAATCCACACCCTTAACCTAACCCACACCCTCCCCCCCACCCTACTCACACCCTCAACCCTAGACTTAACCTGCATCATCTTCAATTTCAGCACTTCTCATGCATCACAAAAGACAAGGGAGTCATATTTCAAACGTGAATCCAAGACCCATTAACCACATAACAGGAATATAAACACTGTGAACACATCATTTAAATCACTTGCACCACCAAATACCTCTCCACCACATATCATATCAATAACAGTGGAACTCATGTATGCCATACATATTGTAACATAGCAATCTAATACCCAACAGTAATCTGGGTAATTATATATACACAAGATATATTTAAACCAAAAATATTTAAACAAATTCCAGTTTTTACGATGGTTTTAATCCTCGCAAAAGTAGGATTAACAGCATGTTTTTCCACTAGGATCCAAAGCATTGAGCAAAATTGCCGAGGTCCAGCCCCAGCAGGACCAGGAATACCCAAGGGATGAGTGGCATCAGCGAGGAAGAAGACAGACAGAAGACACACAGATGTTGCATAGAAGAGGTAGCTTTTTTTTTAATTTTTAGGATAGCTCAGTTTTTTTTTTTTTTAATTTTATTTTATTAGTTGGAGGCCAATTACTTCACAACATTTCAGTGGGTTTTGTCATACATTGACACGAATCAGCCATAGAGTTACACGTATTCCCCATCCCGATCCCCCCTCCCACCTCCCTCTCCACCCGACTCCTCTGGGTCCTCCCAGTGCACCAGGCCCGAGCACTCGTCTCATGCATCTCACCTGGGCTAGTGATCTCTTTCACCATAGATAAAATACATGCTGTTCTTTTGAAACATCCCACCCTCACCTTCTCCCACAGAGTCCAAAAGTAATGGCTGAGTAATATTCCATGGTGTATATGTACCACAGCTTCCTTATCCATTCATCTGCTGATGGGCATCTAGGCTGCTTCCATGTCCTGGCTATTATAAACAGTGCTGTGATGAACAATGGGGTGCACATGTCTCTTTCAGATCTGGTTTCCGTGGTGTGTATGCCCAGAAGTGGTATTGCTGGGTCAAATGGCAGTTCTATTTCCAGTTTTTTAAGAAATCTCCACACTGTTTTCCATAGTGGCTGTACTAGTTTGCATTCCCACCAACAGTGTAAGAGGGTTCCCTTTTTCCACACCCACTCCAGCATTTATTGCTTATAGACTTTTGGATAGCAGCCATCCTGACTGGCGTGTAATGGTACCTCATTGTGGTTTTGATTTGCATTTCTCTAATAATGAGTGATGTTGAGCATCTTTTCATGTGTTTGTTAGCCATCTGTATGTCTTCTTTGGAGAAATGTCTGTTTAGTTCTTTGGCCCATTTTTTGATTGGGTCATTTATTTTTCTGGAATTGAGCTTCAGGAGTTTCTTGTATATTTTTGAGATTAATCCTTTGTCTGTTTCTTCATTTGCTATTATTTTCTCCCAATCTGAGGGCTGTCTTTTCACCTTACTTATAGTTTCCTTTGTAGTGCAGAAGCTTTTAAGTTTCATTAGGTCCCATTTGTTTATTTTTGCTTTTATTTCCAATATTCTGGGAGGTGGGTCATAGAGGACCCTGCTGTGATTCATGTCGGAGAGTGTTTTGCCTAAGTTCTCCTCTAGGAGTTTTATAGTTTCTGGTCTTACATTTAGATCTTTAATCCATTTTGAGTTTATTTTTGTGTGTGGTGTTAGAAAGTGTTCTAGTTTCATTCTTTTACAGGTGGTTGACCAGTTTTCCCAGCACCACTTGCTAAAGCAGTTGTCTTTTTTCCATTGTATATCCTTGCCTCCTTTGTCAAAGATAAGGTGTTCATAGGTTCGTGGATTTATCTCTAGGCTTTCTATTCTGTTCCATTGATCTATATTTCTGTCTTTGTGCCAGTACCATACTGTCTTGATGACTGTGGCTTTGTAGTAGAGACTGAAGTCAGACAGGTTGATTCCTCCAGTTCCATTCTTCTTTCTCAAGATTACTTTGGCTATTCGTGGTTTTCTGTATTTCCATACAAATTGTGAAATTATTTGTTCTAGTTCTGTGAAAAATACCGTTGGTAGTTTGATAGGGATTGCATTGAATCTATAGATTGCTTTGGGTAGAATAGCCATTTTGACAATATTGATTCTTCCAATCCATGAACACGGTATGTTTCTCCATCTGTTTGTGTCCTCTTGATTTCTTTCATCAGTGTTTTATAGTTTTCTATGTACAGGTCTTTTGTTTCTTTAGGTAGATATACTCCTAAGTATTTTATTCTTTTTGTTGCAATGGAGAATGATATTGTTTCCTTAATTTCTCTTTCTGTTTTTTCATTGTTAGTATATAGGAATGCAAGGGATTTCTGTGTGTTAATTTTATATCCTACAACTTTACTATATTCATTGGTTAGCTCTAGTAATTTTCTGGAAGAGTATTTAGGGTTTTCTCTGTAGAGGATCATGTCAACTGCAAACAACGAGAGTTTCACTTCTTCTTTTCCTATCTGGATTCCTTTTACTTCTTTTTCTCCTCTGATTGCTGTGGCCAAAACTTCCAAGACTATGTTGAATAATAGTGGTGAGAGTGGGCACCCTTGTCTTGTTCCTGATTTCAGGGGAAATGCTTTCAATTTTTCACCACTGAGGGTGATGCTTGCTGTGGGTTTGTCATATATAGCTTTTATTATGTTGAGGTATGTTCCCTCTATTCCTGCTTTCTGGAGAGTTTTAATCATAAATGAGTGTTGAATTTTGTCAAAGGCTTTCTCTGCATCTATTGAGATAATCATATGGTTTTTATCTTTCAATTTGTTAATGTGGTGTATTACATTGATTGATTTGCAGATATTGAAGAATCCTTGCATTCCTGGGATAAAGCCCACTTGGTCATGGTGTATGATTTTTTTAAGATGTTGTTGGATTCTATTTGCTAGAATTTTGCTAAGGATTTTTGCATCTATGTTCATCAGTGATATTGGCCTGTAGTTTTCTTTTTTTGTGGCATCTTTGTGTGGTTTTGGAATTAGGGTGATGGTGGCCTCATAGAATGAGTTTGGAAGTTTACCTTCTTCTGCAGTTTTCTGGAAGAGTTTGAGTAAGATAGGTGTTAGCTCTTCTCTAAATTTTTGGTAGAATTCAGCTGTGAAGCCATCTGGTACTGGGCTTTTGTTTCCTGGAAGATTTTTGATTACATTTTCGATTTCCTTGCTTGTGATGGGTCTGTTAAGATCTTCTATTTCTTCCTGGTTCAGTTTTGGAAAGTTATACTTTTCTAAAATTTGTCCATTTCATCCAAGTTGTCAATTTTATTGGCATAGAGCTGCTGGTAGTAGTCTCTTATGATCCTTTGTATTTCAGTGTTGTCTGTTGTGATCTCACCCTTTTCATTTCTTATTTTGTTAATTTGGTTCTTCTCTCTTTGTTTCTTAATGAGTCTTGCTAATGGTTTGTCAATTTTGTTTATTTTTTCAAAAAACCAGCTTTTAGCTTTGTTGATTTTTGCTATGGTCTCTTTAGTTTCTTTTGCATTTATTTCTGCCCTAATTTTTAAGATTTCTTTTCTTCTGCTAACCCTGGGGTTTTTCATTTCTTCCTTCTCTAATTGCTTTAGGTGTAGAGTTAGGTTATTTATTTGGCTTTTTTCTTGTTTCTTAATGTAAGCCTGTAATGCTATGAACCTTCCCCTTAGCACTGCTTTTATAGTGTCCCATAGGTTTTGGGTTGTTGTGTTTTCATTTTCATTCATTTCTATACATATTTTGATTTCTTTTTTGATTTCTTCTATGATTTTTTGGTTATTCAGAAGCGTGTTATTTAGCCTCCATATGTTTGAATTTTTAACAATATTTTTCCTGTAATTGAGATCTAATCTTACTGCACTGTGGTCAGAAAAGATGACTGGGATGATTTCAATTTTTCTGAATTTTCCAAGACCAGATTTATGGCCCAGGATGTGATCTATTCTGGAGAATGTTCCGTGTGGACTTGAGAAAAAGGTGAAATTGATTGTTTTGGGGTGAAATGTCCTATAGATATCAATTAGGTCTAGCTGGTCCATTGTATCATTTAAGGTTTGTGTTTCCTTTTTGATTTTCTGTTTAGTTGATCTATCCATAGTTGTGAGTGGGGTATTAAAGTCTCCCACTATTATTGTGTTACTATTCATTTCCTCTTTCATACTCATTAGCGTTTGCCGTACATATTGCGGTGCTCCTATGTTGGGTGCATATATATTTATAATTGTTATATCTTCTTCTTGGATTGATCCTTTGATCATTATGTAGTGTCCTTCTTTGTCTCTTTTCACATCCTTTATTTGAAAGTCTATTTTATCTGATATGAGTATTGTGACTCCTGCTTTCTTTTGGTCTCCATTTGCATGAAATATTTTTTTCCAGCCCTTCACTTTTAGTCTGTATGTGTCTCTGGTTTTGAGGTGGGTCTCTTGTAGACAGCATATATAAGGGTCTTGTTTTTGTATCCATTCAGCCAATCTTTGTCTTTTGGTTGGGGCATTCAACCCATTTACATTTAAGGTAATTATTGATAGCTGTGGTCCCGTTGCCATTTACTTTGTTGTTTTGGGTTCATGTTTATACAACATTTCTGCATTTCCTGTCTAGAGAAGGTCCTTTAGCATTTGTTGAAGAGCTGGTTTGGTGGTGCTGAATTCTCTCAGCTTTTGCTTGTCTGTAAAGCTTTTGATTTCTCCTTCATATCTGAATGAGATCCTTGCTGGGTACAGTAATCTAGGTTGTAGATTATTTTCTTTCATTACTTTCATTATGTCCTGCCATTCCCTTCTGGCCTGGAAGGTTTCTATTGGTAGATCAGCTGTTATCCTTATGGGAATTCCTTTGTGTGTTATTTGTTGTTTCTCCCTTGCTGCTTTTAGTATTTGTTCTTTGTGTTTGATCTTTGTTAATTTGATTAATATGTGTCTTGGAGTGTTTCGCCTTGGGTTTATCCTGTTTGGCACTCTCTGGGTTTCTTGGACTTGGGTGGCTATTTCCTTCCCCATTTTAGGGAAGTTTTCAGCTATTATCTCCTCGAGTATTTTCTCATGGCCTTTCTTTTTGTCTTCTTCTTCTGGGACTCCAATGATTCGAATGTGGGGCGTTTCACATTGTCCCAGAGGTCCCTGAGGTTGTCCTCATTTCTTTTGATCATTTTTTTCTTTTCTCCTCTCTGCTTCATTTATTTCCACTATTCTATTGTCTACCTCAGTTATCCTATCTTCTGTCTCCGTTATTCTACTCTTGGTTCGCTCCAAAGTGTTTTTGATCTCATTCATTGCATTATTCATTTTTAACTGACTCTCTTTTATTTCTTCTAGGTCTTTGTTAAGCATTTCCTGCATCTTTTCAATCTTTGTCTCCAGGCTATTTATCTGTAACTCCATTTTGTTTTCAAGATTTGGATCATTTTTATTATCATTATTCTAAATTGTTTTTCAGATAGATTCCCTATCTCCTCCTCTTTTGTTTGACTTGGTGGGCACTTGTCATATTCCTTTACTGTTGGGTATTGCACTGTTCTTGCACTAGTGCACATGGCAAGTATTAGGTTCGGTTTCTAAGTGAGCAACTAATGGTTACATTCACAGCTGGCCACTGAGGTACTTAATGGGAGAGGCGAACCCAGCTCTGCCAAGCAGTAGCCAACATGAAATCAGCTATTGTCATTGTAGCCAAGTTCCTTGAATTTGTAGTGTTATTTGCTGTGTTCTTCAAGAAGATGCCTTCGCCCTGCCAGTAAGACATATTTCCATAACACACAGCCATGCACTCAATCGATGTGCATCCTCCAGTAAAGCCCAGCCCCGATGTCTTAGAGGCACCTCTCTGCCCATTGTCATAAGCCAGTCTAATTTTGTCTGAGACCATGAAAACTCAATGTCTTTATTACGCTTGTGCTTCAGACGGGAGGTCTGAGAAGGCACTTCTGAAGGTTTATTCCTACCAGTCATTGTCATTTTTATCGAGTCTTTAGTTTTTGTTGTTGTTGTTGTTGTTTTATTTATTAGTTCTACCAGTTTCTTGCTACCAAGCCGTCTCCCTCCACCCTCGTGCACACACGATCAATCATGGAATCCCGTGGACTTCAGCCTGCCAGACTCCTCTGTCCATGGATAATTCCAGCCAAGAATACTGGAGTGGGTTGCCATTTCCTTCTCCATGTATGGAGTCTTTAAAGATTCCATCACTGTGGTGTTGCTTCTCCACTTGTACATGCCCTTTCTCCCTAAGTGCAGTAGAAGTCATCCCCACTTCCCAACATGTCTGTCTTCCGACCTCTGCAGAATGTATTGCATGAGCTCACCACAGTGTCAGGATATTCTAGAAAGCCTTCTGATTGCAGTCTCTTCAGGAGGTTACAAGTGCTTCAAACCTCAGGATTTTACAAAGCACTTTTTACAACCTCAGCTGAAAGGGAAGTCAACACTCAGTGAAAGTCACAGGCTTCCATGGCCTGGACTTGATTAAGGGTTGTGCTTTCATAATCATCGTGTTTCATGTACCAACTAAGATGTCACTGAGAATTTTTTTTTTTCTCATCGTTCTATTTTTCATGTTTATTTAGATATACTCTGGGTTTTCCTATATACCTTCCGTTAGGGATGAGGGTCTTAAGTCAGTAGAACTTACTGCAACTGACTTCCAGTTAGCTGTGTTAGGACAGGAAAAAGAAAGACCAGCTGCTGGATTCTTAAGTTTATGTACGAAAACATTATTCGTTTTCCTGTGTGCAGTCATCCAATTCTAACTTTCTGAATTAGGCATTCAGAAAAATCACAAAACCGCGTAACTACTAGGCGGTCTCCCATGCAAGTACTGACCAGGCCCGGCCCTACTCATTTTCCCAGATCAGAGGACATAGGGCACATTCAGGGTGCTATGGCCTTAGACCGAGGCGGCTGTCAGGCCCCCCAAGAGCTCCGCGCGGCGCCTCCCATGCATTCTGACATGCCCTTCGGGCCTGGGGCCACAGCTCTCGACCTGGCGCATGCTGCACTTGAGCCGCACGACCCGCGACTGGACTCCGACCAACCAGGGCCGGCAGCTCGGGGGCCAGCGGAGGGCGCCACGGCCCCGCACACTGCCAACCCCGGCCAGCACCCGTCTAGCCCGGCCGGGGCCTGGCATGCCTGCGGGACCTGGGGTGGGGGAAGGGGGGGTGGGTAGAGCAGCGAGGACGTCTCGGTGCCCCCTCACCCCCTGCCCCCCACCATCCCTTTCGTTGCTCAGGGTCACGTGGCTCCGGACGGGTGGGGCTTCGGCCCGGGACCGCGGTCCCCGGAGCCTCCTGCGGGCTTAGAGGCAGCCCAGCCGGGGCCCCAGGCGCCCTTCCTGCCGGCTGTGCAAACCCCCTGGAGCGCCTCAGCCCCGCCTTTTCACCCTACCGAGGCCCGCCCTGCTGCCACGCCACGGGCCCAGCACAGGACCTTCCTGGGAGAGCAGACGAGTGACAGCCCACGACACGCACATGCACTCGCACGCACCCACGCCAGGTGAGACAGAGGCAGAAAGAGTCGAGGGTTCAGAGAGAGACTGGAAGACAGCGTGTGGGCAGGGGGGGCCTCGGTCAGGATGCCGGGCAGCTGCAGAAACCACCCGGCCCTGAGCAGCCAAAGCGATGGGGGCGGGGGGAGGCCACTGAGCAGCGGCGGACCTGGAGAGGCCCAGGGTGTGAGGACACCTGAGATTTCCGCACTCCGCGCACCACCCCCTCCCCCCAATCCCCTACATGCATGCCACGCCGGGGCGCTCTGACACTACCTTCTCTGGAGTTTTGTCACTTGAATTTCTCTCCCTCTGCTCAACTGAGTGATGACAGTGTATTGAACAGCTAGGTCATTTCCAAATAAATTAAGCTTAGTGTTTCACAGGACACCCGGACATGTATGGAGAGACCAGCACGGATGCATGGACACCAACCTTGGTAACTGGACAACCAATGGGAAATTACTGTCTGACTCAGGAGAGAGAAAGAAACCCGAACAGATGGAATGAAATGAACAGAAACACAGGTTTTGCAACTCACACCCTAATTCAATTACCAGAAAATAAACAACACTATAACCATTTTAGAAAAACAATAGACCTCTCCATGACCTTTGGTCGGGTGAGGAGTTCAAACACACAACAAAAAAAAGCCAACTTTTCCAAGTCGTGAATATGTTAGTTCACACATTGACTTTTACATTGAAATGTGTAACAAAAAAACTTAAAATCATTCACTCACTACATAAGCATGGAAGTATTTTAAACAGAAAATATGTTCTATAGTATTCAGGAAGCACTTGGCACATCTGTAAGTGTATCAGACCCAAAACTGGAACGTAGTGGAAGAGTCAGGATAGTTTAAAAATGAATCCCTAACTAAAAGGAACACACAGGATTACTGTAGATAAAAAAGGTTGAAGAAGAGAAGCTAGAAATCAGTCAATAAATGTCTTAGGGGTTAGGTTAGAGTGACTAGCCTCTGCGTGACTCTTTAAATTTTTCATGTTTGCAGCTTCCAAATTTTCCATGGTGAGAATAATACTTTCGCCTCCAAATCAGAGCGACTTGGGGACACAAAGGTAGAAGTCGATAATTTTCTTTGCCTATGTCTGAATATTTACAGTCAGAGGTAGAAAAGGAGGAGTCTGTCCCTTGTCTAGATGAGGTCAATCCCCAGGTGTGGGATGTCTCCAGCCCTGGTTTAGCCATAAATGTTCCACCAGTAAAGATTTCTCTGAGACCAAATGCTCCCTAGCCGTGGAAAAGACAATATCCCTTAAAACCAGTAGCTCTTGAGGGTCTTAAACCATTAGTTAAAAAATACCGAGATACTGGAACTCGAATCAGCTGTGAGTCCCCCTGCAACACCCCAATCTTGCCCGTTCAAAAGCCAGATGGATCTTACCGATTCGTCCAGGATCTAAGAGCTGTTAATGAAGCTGTGGTTCCCATCCACCCCATAGTCCCAAACCCATATACCCTCCTATCCCAAGTCCCAGGAAATGCCAAGTACTTCTCAGTCTTGGACCTTCAAGGTGCTTTCTTTTGCATTCCTCTCCATCCTGAATCCCAAAAACTCTTTGCTTTTGAGTGGCGGGACTTGGGAACAAGAGAGACCATACAACTCTCGACTGGACTCGACTACCCCAAGGGTTTAGGGACAGCCCTCATATCTTCGGGACTTCCTCGGGGAGAGAACTAAGGGAATTAACTTTAACAAACAGTAGTCTAATACAGTATGTGGATGACTTGCTCATAGCTAGGCCAGATTTTACCAGCTCTCAAATGGACACTATTTAAAACGCTAAATTTCCTGTATGAAAAGGGTTATCGAGTATCCCCCAAGTAGGCTCAGATTAGCTTAACCCAAGTAAAATACCTTGGATTTATCATTACGGAGAGGAAAAGAATGCCTGACCCCGAGGGGAGATCCCTCATCTTAAATACCCCGTACCCCCAAACAAAACAACAGCTTAGGGGATTTTTAGGAAGGACCGGGTTTTGCAGGATCTGGATTCCTAATTATGGCAATCTGGCCAGACCCCTATATGAAAATTTAAGGGGGAAAGAGGAAGAGCCACTCGACTGGCATGAGACCTGCAAGGTGGCCTTTAATGCCCTAAAAGAGTCCATCACTACAGCCCCAGCTTTAGGCCTCCCAAACCTGGAGAAGCCTTTTAGACTCTATGTTTCTGAAAGGACAGGAACTGCTCTTGGGGTGTTAGGGCAGATGATGGGGCCCGTATGACAACCTGTGGCTTATCTCTCAAAATAACTAGATGAGGTGGCCAGAGGGTGGCCCACTTGCCTCCGGGCAGTAGCAGGCACCGCTCTTATGGTTAAGGAGGCATCTAAGCTGACCCTGGGTCAGCCCACCACAGTGTATACGCCTCACCGGGTGCAAGCAGTCTTGGAAACGAAAGGGGACAGGTGGATGACAGGGGGAAGGATCACCCAATACCAAAGCACTCCTCCTTGACACTCCAGAAATAAAGTTGAGGGTCTGCCAGACTTTAAATCCAGCAACCTTACTGCCAGATCCCCCTACCTCCCCTCTGGATCACCAATGCATACAAATCACAGACGAGTTATACTCTTCTCACCGGGACCTATCAGAGACACCTTTATCTGACCCAGAGGAAAACTGGCACACAGATGGCAGCAGTTTTGTAGAAAAGGGAGAGAGGAAAGCAGGATATGCTGTAGCGAGCCTGGAAGAAACTAAGGAAAGTGGGTCTCTTCCCCCAGACACCTCAGCCCAGAAAGCTGAACTTTTTGCCCTGACAAGAGCTTTGGAGTTAGGAGAAGGAAAGAGGATTAATGTGTGTATGGACTCTAAGTATGCTTTCCTCATTCTGCATGCCCGTGCAGCAATTTGGAAAGAAAGAGGGATGCTCAGTGCCCGAAGCTCTGCTATTAAACACAAAGAGCTCATTCTCAGGCTCCTGGAGGCAGTCAAACTTCCTGCAAAATTAGCTGTCATCCACTGCAAGAGTCACCAAAAGGGGCAAGAAAAAGAGGCTCAGGGAAATAGGAAAGCTGATCAAGAGGCAGGACGAGCTGCCAGGGAAGCTACCTATGCCACTGCTATCTGCCCCCTTTTCCCCAAGGAAACCCTGACTCCAGATTTTACCCCAGGGGGACATTCCCGATATGCTGAGCGGGGCTGGGAGATTGGCTCACATGGGTGGTTTCAGCCTGATCAGGCCCAAATAATACTCCCTGATTCTCAGGTTTAAAAAATTACTAACTCCTTACATAAGAGCGCCCATTTTGGAAAAGATAATCTAGAAATCTTGCTTAAGCCTATTCTCTCCCATCCCCAGTTAGCTAAGGTTGTTAAACAGGTCACACAAAATTGTGACACCTGTCTAAAAAATAACCCCAAAACCAGACCTCCTCTAATTACACCTGTCCAACATCGGGGATCATACCCAGGAGCGGACTGGCAAGTAGAATTTACAGCCATGCCCAAGACCCAAGGGTTTTCTTACTTGCTAGTCTTTATTGACACATTCACAGGATGGATCGAAGCTTTCCCTACTGAGACAGAGAGAGCTACAGAAGTCTGTAAAGCTCTGCTGAAGGAGATAGTGCCTAGGTTTGGGCTGCCTCGGTCACTTCAGAGTGACAACGGGCCCTCACTTACAGCCACGATACCCCAGAACCTAGCCGCATGCTTAGGCATAAAATACCGGCTCCGCTCATCCTGGAGGCCTCAAGCTTCAGGAAAGGTAGAGAGAGCCAACCAGACTCTTAAAAGGGCTCTGGCTAAGCTATGTCAAGAAAGACATAATAAGTGGACACATATGCTGCCCATAGCCCTCATGAGGCTACGGACATCCCCCAAACGGCCACTATTGTTAAGTCCTTATGAAATGATGTATGGACGTCCATTCTTAACTTCTGATTTGTTTTTTGACGAGGATGCCAATACACTCTTAAAACATGTAATTGACCTGGGAAGGTTTCAGCAAGAACTCCAACGGTATGGAGAACAAACCACAGGAAGACTTGAAAAATCCCCAGGTAAAGCCAGGGTCTCAAGTATCAGTAAAGACCTGGCAAGAAAAAGGGAGTCCAAACCAGCTGTCCGAGAAATGGACAGGGCCATATCAGGTTGTTCTAGTGACTTCAACTGCTGTAAAAGTGAAGGGTCTATCTGCCTGGGTCCACAATTCTAGAATAAAACCCTATGGCCTACAGGAGGGGGAGACAGAAACTGAGACTCTAAAGCCAGAGGACAGCTATTCCTGTGAACCTGTTGAAGATCTCAGGCTCTTGTTCAAGCAGAACCCCATCAATCCTGCCTCAGATAAGTAAAATGCATCATATGATGTTCTTCCTCTTTCTAATCATATCTCCCTGTATGGCTATTGATCTCTCCCTAAACGAGGCATGATCACTTGCAAACCACACTGCTTCTCAACTGAACCTAAGCAGCCTGGGCTGCATCTGCATTAATGACAAAGGTTGGGGGTATGTCCGACCCATCCAGGGTATCACTATCAAAGGCCCACCCTTCCAGCCGAGTTTGGGCTGTTACTCAGCGCCCCCATGTGGTCGTAATATGGCCTTTTGGGGAAAGGGGGAAAAAAAACTTCATGTCTTGGTACCAGCAACAACTGTCTCTATTTACCCCCTGGATGACATCTGCAATCCCACCTGAGCCCTTATTTTCTTTCATGACTAACATCCCCCAGGTGACCTTCCCTATCTCTCTAAAAAGCCACTCCCTAACAGGGGTGTCAGTGAGAAATCTAGACGACTCACTATGTGGGGTGACCGTCACTGTTGAAACTGATGGGAAAAACCAGGACAGGCCCTGCAGCTGGGAGACCAGCGGACGCCACCCCCGGCCAGCACGCGCCTGGCCCAGCCCGGGGCACTTCCCGGACCCCGAGCGGCCTGGCGAGGCTGCGGGAGCTCTGGCGGGGGTTGGGGAGGGGGGTGGCTTGAGCGGGGAGGACGTCTCGGTGCCCCCCCACCCCCCGCCCCCCACCATCCCGTTCGCTGCTCAGGGTCACGTGGCTCCGGACGGGCGGGTTGTCGGCCCGGGGCCGCGGTCCCCGGAGCCTCCTGCGGGCGTAGGGGCAGCCCAGCCGGGGCCCCAGGCGCCCATCCTGCCAGCTGTGCAAACCCCCTGGAGTGCCTCAGCCCCGCCCTGTCCCCCAACCGATGCCCGCCCTGCCCCCACGCCACGGGCCCAGCACAGGACCTTCCTGAGAGAGCGGACGAGTGACAGCCAGGCACACGGACATGCACTCGCACGCAACCACGCCAGCCGAGACAGACGCAGAATGAGACGATGGTTCAGACAGACACCGGAAGACAGCGTGTGGGCAGGGGTGGCCTCGGGCAGGATGCCGGGCAGCTGCAGAGACCACCCGGCCCTGAGCTGCAAACGCGATGGGGGCGGGGGGAGGCTGCCGAGCAGAGGCAGGCCTGGAGAGGTCCAGGTTGGGAGGGCACCTGAGATATCCGCGGTCCGCGCTCCGCCCACCCCAACCCCCTGAACGCACGCGCCTCTCCGACAAAAGCTTCTCCGGAGTTTGATCACCTGAATTTCTATCCTTGTGCTCAACTGAGTGATGACAGTATATTGCACAGCTAGGTCATTTCCAAATAAATTAAGCTTAGTGTTTCACAGGACACCCGGACATGAATGCAGAGACCAGCACAGATGGATGGACACCAACCTTGGTAACTGGACAACCAATGGGAAATTATTGTCTGACTCAGGAGAGAGAAAGAAACCCGAACAGATGGAAAAAATGAACAGAAGCACAAACTTTGCAACTCACACCCCAATTCAATTACCGAAAAAAACAACAACACTATAACCATTTTAGAAAACAATAGACCTCTCCATGACCTTTGGTCCAGTGAGGAGTTCTTACACACAACAAAAAAAGCCACCTTTTCCAAATCGAGAATATGTTAGTTCACACATTGACTTTTACATTGAAATGTGTAACAAATAAACTTAAAATCATTGACTCACTACATATGCATGGAAGTATTTTAAACATAAAATACGTTCTATAGTATTCAGGAAGCACTTGGCACATCTGTAAGTGTATCAGACCCCAAACTGGAACTTAATGGAAGAGTCAGGACAGTCTAAAAATGAATCCCTAACTAAAAGGAATACACAGGATTACGTAGATCAAAAAGGTTAAAGAAGAGAAACTAGAAATCAGTCAATAAATGTTTTAGGGGTTAGCGTAGAGTGACTAGCCTCTGCGTTACTTTTTAAATTTTTCATGTTTGCATCTTCCAAATTTTCCATGCTGAGAATAATACTTTCATATCAGTTTCGAGATCAGTCTCACACTAAAGACAGTAAAAGTGGAATAAGAAATAAGAAATGCTTGTGGGGGGGGGGGGGAAGAAATGCTTGAACTAAAGGTGGTACTGATGAAATTATTTGCAGGGCAGCCAAGGAGTCACAGATGTAGAGAACAGACTTATGGACACTGGCAGGTGTGAGGTAGAAGAGGGTGAGATGAATGCAGAGGAACATGGAAACATAGTACCATACGTTAAAAGAGATGCCAATGCAATTTGCTGTATGACTCAGGGGACTCAAACAGGGGCTCTGCAACAAGCTAGAGGGGTGGAACGGAGAGGAGGAGATGGGAGAGAGGTTCAGGAGGGAGGAGACATATGTACACCTGTGGCTCATTCACGTTGATGTTTGGCAACAAAATTCTGTAAAGCAACTATCCTTCAATTGAAAGAAAAAGTCATGTTTGGACTTACCAAACAATGTCTTGTGTACTTCTACCATGGCCTTCTGTTTCGTGCTGCCATCCTTAATTCATTCTTCCATATCATTAAACAGACTAGTCAAGTTTTTGCCAAAAACATCTTGAGCTCCTGCATCATGCTGATCAACTGCCTTCTCTCGATCCAGTGTAGAATGGAGACCAAAGAAACCTTTTGTCGTTTCTTCAAGTGATTGAAGCCACTCTATGTGATTTTAAAAAATAAATGTGGATAAGACGGATATGACCAAAGCAATCTAATGACAATATCTGTGCTTCATTAAAGATCTGCAGAGAACTAGTAAATTTTTTGTTTCGTATCAGAAGAATTTTTTAAATCCACACCAACATTTCTTTCGCGTCCGCTAGCCATCTAGACAAGGAAAACTGATTTTACCAATCAATGTCCCTAGTTCTGCCCCCTCACCGTTTTTTACCCAATATGTGTTACTCAGGCAGGAGACCCTGGTTCAATTCCTGGGTCAGGAAGATCTGCTGGAGAAGGGATAGGCTACCCACTCCAGTATTAGTGGGCTTCCCTTGTGGCTCAGTTGGTAAAGAATCATTCCTCTGTACCAAGAGTAGCTCAACTCCTCTCAAAGCAAATACAGGATGGTAGTAACTATGCAGGACAAAGCTGATTCTGTATATTTATAGTACTCACTCATGAGCTTGACAGAGGTCCTAGATCTGTTACCACATTTTTTTTTAAGTGATATCTGCATGTGCAGGTGAAAGTGGCTCAGTTCGTGCCTGACTCTTTCCAGCCCCAAGGACTATACAGTCCATGGAATTCTCTAGGCCAGAATACTGGAGTGGGTAGCCTATCCTTTCTCCAGCGGATCTTCCCAACCCAGGACTCAAAGCGGGGTCTCCTGCGTTGCAGGCAGATTCTTTAGCAACTGAGCTAGTAGGGCTTCACTGGTGGCTCAGTTGCTAAAGAATATCTGCATAACTTTCTATCGATTTGGAATTCGCAATCTGTCTGTGAGCAGGGCCGGTCATAAGCAGCTTCTGTGAGAAAACAGAAGCATGTCTGCCTGACTTGCTTCTCTGGGGAGCTTTCACTGTTCTTGCGCTAGTGCACATGGCAAGTTTCTAAGTGAGAAAGTAATGGCTACTATCACAGCTGGCCACTGAGGTACTTAATGGCAGAGGCAATCCCAGCTCTGCCAAGCAGTAGACATCACGAAATCAGCTATTGTCATTGTAGCCAAGTTCCGTGAATTTGTGGTGTTATTTGCTGTGTTCTTCAAGAAGATGCCTTCGCCCTGCCAGTAAGACATATTTCCATAACACACAGCCATGCACTCAATCGATGTGCATCCTCCAGTAAAGCCCAGCCCCGATGTCTTAGAGGAGCCTCTCTGCCCATTGTCATAAACCAGTCTAATTTTGTGTGAGACCGTGAAAACTCAGTGTCTTTATTATGCTTGTGCTTCTGACGGGAGGTCTGAGAAGGTACTTCTGAAGGTTTATTCCTACCAGTCGTTGTCATATTTATCGAGTCTTTATTTTATATTTTTTTCTTATTTTTTACTTCTACCAGTTTCTTGCTACCAGCCCGTCTCCCTCCACCCTCGTGCACACACGGTCAGTCATGGAAACCCGTAGACTTGAGCCCGCCAGACTCCTCTGCCCATGGATTTTTCCAGGCAAGAATACTGGAGTGGGTTGCCCTTTCCTTCTTCATGTATGGAGTCTTTAAAGATTCCATCACTGAGGTGTTGCTTCTCCACTTGTACATGCCCTTCCTCCCTAAGTGCAGTAGAAGTCATCCCCACTTCCCAACATGTCTGACTTCCGTCCTCTGGAGTATGTATTGCTTGAGCTCACCACAGCGTCAGGATATTCTAGAAACCCTTCTGATTGCAGTCTCTTCGGGAGGTTACAAGTGCTTCAAACCTCAGAATTTTACAAAGCACTTTTTACGACCTCAGCTGAAAGGGAAGTCAACACTCAGTGACAGTCACAGGCTTCCATGTCCTGGACTTGATTATGGGCTTTGCTTTCATAATCATCGTGTTTCCGATACCAACTAAGATGTCACTGAGAAATTTTTTTCTTTCTCATCATTGTATCTTTCATGTTTATTTAGATATATTATGGGTTTTCCTATATATCTTCCCTTAGGGATGAGGGTCTGAATTCAGTAGAACTTACTACAACTGATTTCCACTTAGCTGTGTTAGGACAGGAAAAAGAATGACCAGCTGCTGGATTCTTAAGATTATGTATGAAAATATGATTCGTTTTACTGTGTGAAGTCATCCGATTCTAACTTTCTGAAGTAGGCATTCAGAAAAATCAAAAAAAATCGCCTAACTACTAGGCGGTCACCCATTCAAGTACTGACCAGGCCCGACCCTGCTCAGTTTCCCAGATCAGATTAGAGAGGGCACGTTCAGGGTGGTATGGCCTTAGACCGAGGTGGCTGCCAGGCGCCCCAGGAGCCCCGCGTTGCGCCTCCCTTGCGGTCTGACCTGCCGGTCTGGCCTGGGGCTGCAGTTCTCGAGCGGGCTCGCGCTGCACTTGAGCCGCACGACCCGCGACTGGACTCCGGCCGGCCAGAGCCTGCAGCTCTGCGGCCAGCGGAGGGCGCCCCCGCTCCGCACACTGCGAGCCCAGGCCAGCACCAGTCTGGCACGGCCGGCCGGGGCCTGGCGTGCCTGCGGAAGCTGGGGTGGGGGGAGGGGGGGTGAGTAAAGCAGCGAGGACATCTCGGTGCCCCCTCACCCCCTGTCACCCACCATCCCGTTCGCTGCTCAGGGTCAGGTGGCTCCGGACGAGCGGGGCTTCGGCCCGGGTTTGCAGTCCCCGGAGCCTCCTGGAGATTAGGGGCAGCCCACCGGGGCCCCAGGCTTCCATCCTGCCGGCTGTGCAAACCCCCTGGAGTGCCTCAGCCCGCCCTGTTCCCAAACCGAGGCCCGCCTTGCCCCCACGCCACGGGCCCAGCACAGGACCTTCCTGAAATAGCAGACGAGCGACAGCCAGGCACACGGACAGGCACTCGCACGCACCCATGCCAGGTGAGACAGAGGCAAAAAGAGTCGAGGGTTCAGAGAGAGATTGGAAGACAGCGTGTGGGCAGGGGGGGCCTCGGGCAGGATGCCGGGCAGCTGCAGAGACGACCCGGCCCTGAGCAGCCAAAGCGATGGGGGCGGGGGGAGGCCACTGAGCAGCGGCGGGCCTGGAGAGGCCCAGGGTGGGAGGACACCTGAGATCTCCGCGCTCCGCGCACCGCCCCCCTCCCCCCAACCCCCTGCACGCATGCCACGACGGTGCGCTCTGACACTAGCTTCTCTGGAGTTTTGTCACTTGAATTTCTCTCCCTCTGCTCAACTGAGTGATGACAGTGTATTGAACAGCTAGGTCATTTCCAAATAAATTAAGCTTAGTGTTTCACAGGACACCCGGGCATGTATGGAGAGACCAGCACGGATGCATGGACACCAACCTTGGTAACTGGACAACCAATGGGAAATTACTGTCTGACTCAGGAGAGAGAAAGAAACCCGAACAGATGGAATGAAATGAAC
>NW_027077920.1:0-63000 GCF_963930625.1 Muntiacus reevesi
CGTGGGAATCACGTGTCAATCTCGTGGGAATCACTTGTGAATCACTTGGGAATCACGTGGAAATCACGTGGGAATCACGTGTCAATCACGTGGGAATCACGTGGGAATCACGTGGGAATCACGTGTCAATCACGAGCGAAACACGTGTGAATCACCTGTCAATCACGTGTGAATCACGTGGGAATCACGTGAGAATCACTTGGGAATCACGTGTCAATCACGTGGGAATCACGTGGGTATTACGTGGGAATAACGTGTCAATCACGTGGGAATCACATGGGAATCACGTGTGAATCACTTGGGAATCATGTGGGAATCACGAGGGATAAACGTGGGAATCACGTGGGAATCACGTGGGAATCACGTGTCAATCACATGGAATCACGTGGGAATCACGTGTCAATCACGTGGCAATCCCGTGTCAATCACATGGGAAGCACGTGGGAATCACGTGGGAATCACGTGTCAATCACGGGGGAATCACGTGGGAATCACGTGAGAATCATGTGGGAATCACGTGTCAATCTCATGGGAATCACTTGGGAATCACGTGTCAATCACGTGGGAATGACGTGTTAATCACGTGGGAAACACGTGGGAATCACGTGTCAATCTCATGGGAATCACTTGGGAATCACGTGGAAATCACGTGGGAATCACGTGTCAATCACGTGGGAAACACGTGGGAATCACGTGGAAATCACGTGGGAATCACGTGTCAATCACGTGGATATTATGAGGGAATCACGTGGGAATCACGTGGAAATCACGTGGGAATCACGTCGGAATCACTTGGGAATCATGTGGGAATCACGTGGAAATGATATGGGAATCACGTGTCAATCACGTGGGAATCACGTGAGAATCACGTGGAAATCACGTGGGAATCACGTGTCAATCACGTCGATATCACGAGGGAATCACGTGGGAATCACGTGGGAATCACGTGGGAATCACGTATCAGTCACGTGGGAATCACGTGGGATTTACGTGGGAATCACGTGGGAATCACGTGTCAATCTAGTGGGAATCACGTTGGAGTCACGTGGGAATCACGTGGGAATCAAGTGTCAGTCAGGTGGGAATCACGTGGTAATCACGTATCAGTCACGTGGGAATCACGTGGCAATCACGTGGGAATCACATGTCAATCACGTGGGAATAACGTGGGACTCACGTGGGAATCACGTGAGATTCACGTGGGAATCACGTGTCAATCACGTGTCAATCACGTGGGAATCACGTGGGAATCACTTGTCAATCACGTGGGAATCTCGCGGGAATCACTTCTGAATCTCATAGGAATCACATGTCAATCACGTGAGAATCACGAGGGAATCACGTGGGAATTTCGTGTCAATCACGTGGGAAACACATGGGAATGACGTGTCAATCGCGTGGGAATCACTTGGGAATCACGTGGAAATGACGTGGGAATCACGTGTCAATCACGTGGGAATCACGTGGGAATCACGTGAGAATCTCGTGGGAATCATGTGTCAATCAAGTGTCAATCACATGGGAATCAGGAGGTATTACGTGGGAATCACGTGTCAATCACGTGGCAGTCACGTGGGAATCACGTGTCAATCACATGGTAATCACGAGGAAATCAAGTGGTAATCACATGGTAATCACGTGGTAATCACGTTCAATCACATGGGAATCACGTGGGAATCATGTGTCAATCACGTGGTAATCACGTGGGAATCACGTGAGAATAACGTGTCAATCACGTGGGAATCACGTGGTTATTACGTGCGAATCAAGTGTCAGTCACGTGGCAGTCACGTGGGAATCACGTGGGAATCACGTGTCAATCAGGTGGGAATCACATGTCAATCACATGGGAAGCACGTGGATATCACGTGGGAATCACGTGTCAATCACGGGGGAATCACGTGGGAATCACATGAGAATCACGTGGGAATCACGTGTCAATCTCGTGGGAATCACGTGGGAGTCACGTGGGAATCACGTGGGAATCAAGTGTCAGTCATGTGGGCATCACGTGGTAATCACGTATCATTCACATGGGAATCACGTGGGAATCACGTGCGAATCACGTGGGAATCACGTGTCAATCTCGTGGGAATCACGAAGGAATCACGTGAGAATTACGTGGGAATCACGTGGGAATCACGTGGGAATCACGTGGGAATCACGTGGGAATCATGTATCAGACAAGTGTAAACACGTGGGAAATACGTGGGAATCACGTGGGGATCACGTAGGAATCACGTATCAGTCACGTGGGAATCACGTGGGAATCATGAAGGAATCACGTGGGAATCACGTGTCAATCTCGTGGGAATCAAGTGGGAATCACGTGGAAATGACGTGGGAATCACGTGTCAATCACGTGGGAATCACGTGGGACTCACGTGGGAAACACGTAGGAATCACGTGTCAATCACGTGGGAATCACGTGGGAATCACGTGAGAATCTCGTGGGAATCACTTGTCAATTAAGTGTCAATCACATGGGAGTCACGGGGGTATTACGTGTGAATCACGTGTCAATCAAGTGGGAATCACATGGGAATCACGTGGGAATCACGTGTCAATCACGTGGCAGTCACATGGGAATCACGTGTCAATCACGCGGTAATCATGAGGAAATCAAGTGGTAATCACATGGTAATTACGTGGTAATAACGTTCAATCACATGGGAATCACGTGGGAATCATGTGTCAATCACGTGGTAATCACGTGGGAATCACGTGAGAATAACGTGTCAATCACGTGGGAAGCACGTGGGAATCACGTGGGAATCACGTGTCAATCACGTGGGAATCAAGTGGGTATCACGTGTCATTCACGTGAGAATCACGTGGGAATCACGTGGGAATAACTTTGGAATCACGTGGCAATCACGTGTCAATCACATGGGAATAACGTGCCAATCATGTGGGAATCACGTGGGAATCACGTGTCAATCACGTGGGAATCACGTGGGTATCACGTGTCAATCATGTGGGAATCACGTGGGAATCACGTGGAAATCACGTGGGAATAACGTCGGAATCACTTGGGAATCATGTGGGAATCACGTGGGAATGATATGGGAATCACGTGTCAATCACGTGGGAATCACGTGGGAATCACGTGGAAATCACGTGGGAATCACGTGTCAATCACGTGGATATCACGAGGGAATCACGTGGGAATCACGTGGGAATCACGTGGGAATCACGTGGGAATCACGTATCAGTCACGTGGGAATCATGTGGGATTTACGTGGGAATCACGTGGGAATCACGTGTCAATCTAGTGGGAATCACGTTGGAGTCACGTGGGAATCACGTGGGAATCAAGTGTCAGTCAGGTGGGAATCACGTGGTAATCACGTATCAGCCACATGGGAATAACGTGGGAATCACGGGGAATCACATGTCAATCACGTGGGAATAACGTGGGACTCACGTGGGAATCACGTGAGATTCACGTGGGAATCACGTGTCAATCACGTGTCAATCACGTGGGAATCACGTAGGAATCACTTGTCAATCACGTGGGAATCTCGCGGGAATCACGTGTCAATCATGTGGGAATCACGTGGGAATCACTTGTCAATCACTTGGGAATCACGTGGGAATCACGTGAGAATCACGTGGGAATCACGTGTCAATCCCGTTGGAATCACGTGGGAATAATGTGACAATCACGTATCATAGACGTGGGGACCACGTGGGAGTCACATGGGTATCACGTGTCAATCTCGTGGGAATCACGTGGACATCTCGTGTCAATCCTGTTGGAATCACGTGGGAATAATGTGAGAATCACGTGTCATTCACGTGGGAGTCACGTTGGAATCACGTGGGAAGCACGTGGGAATCACTTGTCAATCACATGGGAATCACGTCGGAATTACGTGAGAATCACGTGGGAATCACGTGTCAATCACGTGGGAATCACGTGTCAATCACGTGGCAATCACGTGGGAATCACGTGTCAATCACGTGGGAATCACGTGGGAATCATGTGTCAATCACGTGGGATTCACGTGGGAATCACGTGTCAATCACTTGGGAATCACGTGTCAATCACGTGGGAATCACGTGTCAATCACATGGGAAGCACGTGGGAATCACGTGGGAATCACATGTCAATCACGGGGGAATGACGTGGGAATCACGTGAGAATCAAGTGGGATTCACGTGTCAATCTCGTGGGAATCACGTGGGAGTCACGTGGGAATCACGTGGGAATCAGGTGTCAGTCACGTGGGAATCACGTGGTAATCACTTATCAGTCACGAGGGAATCACGTGAGAATCACTTGGGAATCACGTGTCAATCTCGAGGGAATCACAAGGGAATCACGTGAGAATCACGTGGAAATCACGTGGGAATCACGTGGGAATCACATATCAGACAAGTGGGAATCACGTGGGAATTACATGGGAATCACGTGTGAATCACGTGTCAATCTTGTGGGAATCACGTGGGAATCACGTGGGAATCACATTGGTATCACGTGGGAATCACGTGGGAATCACGTGTCAATCACGTGGGAATCACGTGGGAATCATGTGTGAATAACATTGGCATCACGTGGTAATCATTTGGGAATCACGTGTGAATCACGTGGGAATCACGTGTCAATCACTTGGGAATCACGTGGGAATCACGTGTCAATCACGTGGCAGTCACGTGGCAATCACGTGGGAATCACGTGTCAATCACGTGGGAGTCACGTGTCAATCACATGGGATGCACGTAGGAATCACGTGGGAATCACGTGTCAATTACGGGGGAATCACGTGGAAATCACATGAGAATCACGTGGGAATCACGTGTCAATCTCGTGGGAATCACGTGGGAGTCACGTGGGAATCACGTGGGAATCTAGTGTCAGTCACATGAAAATCACGTGGTAATCATGTAACATTCACGTGGGAATCACGTGGGAATCACGTGTCAATCTCTTGGGAATTACGTGGGAATCACGTGGGAATCACGTGGAAATCACGTGTCAATCACATGGGAATCACGTGTGAATCACGTGGGAATCACGTGGGAATCACGTGGGAAGCATGTCGGAATCACCTGTCAATCACGTGGGAATCACGTGGGTATCTCGTGGGAATCACATGTCAATCACTTGGAATTCACGTGGGCATGACATGGGAATCATGTGGGAATCACGTGGGAATCACGTCTGAATCACATGGGAGTCACGTGGGAATCACATGGGAATAACGTGTCAATCACATGGGAATCACGTGGGAATCACGTGGGAATCACGTGTGAATCACATGTGAGTCACGTGGGAATCACGTGGGAATCACGTGTCAATCACGTGTCAATCACGTGGAAATCACGTGGGAATCACGTGAGAATCACGTGGGAATCAACTGTCAATCAAGTGGGAATCACGTGGGAATCACGTGGGAATCACGTGTCAGTCACGTGGGAATCAGGTGGGAATCATGTGTCAGTCACGTTGGAATCACGTGGGAATCACGTGTGAATCACATGGGAGTCACGTAGGAATCATGTGGTAATCACGTGGGAATCACGTGTCAACCACGTGGAAATCACGTCGGTATCACGTGGGAATCACGTCGGAATCATGTGGGAATCACATGTCAATCACGTGTGAATCACGTGGGTATCATGTGGGAATCACGTGTCAATCATGTGGGAATCACGTGTCAATCACGTGTCAATCACGTGGAAATCACGTGGAATCACGTGAGAATCACGTGGGAATCACCTGTCAATCACGTGGGAATCACCTGGGAAACACGTGTCAATCACGTGTCAATCACGTGGGAATCACGTGGGAATCACGTGAGAATCACGTGGGAACCACGTGTCAACCACGTGGGAATCACGTGGAAATCACGTGTCAATCACGTGGGAATCACGTTTGAATCACGTGTCAATTACGTGGGACTCACGTGGGAATCACGTGGGAGTCACGTGTCAATCACGTAGGAATCACGTGTGAATCACGTGGAAATCATGTGTCAATCATGTAGGAATCACGTGTCAATCACCTGGGAATCACATGGGAATCATGTGGAAGCACGTGGGAATCACGTGTCAATCACGTGGGAATCACGTGGGAATCACTTGGGAATCACGAGTCAATCACGTGGGAATCACCTGGGAATCACCTGGGAATCACGTGTCAATCACGTGGGAATCACGTGGGAATAACGTGGGAATCACGTGTCAATCACTTGGGATTCACGTTGGCATGACATGGGAATCATGTGTGAATCACGTCGGAATCACGTGTGAATCACATGGGAGTCACGTGGGAATCACATGGGAATAACGTGTCAATCACATGGGAATCACGTGGGAATCACGTGGGAATAACATGTGAATCACATCGGAGTCACGTGGGCATCACGTGGGAATCACGTGTCAATCACGTGTCAATCACTTGGGAATCACGTGGCAATCACGTGAGAATCACGTGGGAATCACGTGTCAATCACTTGGGAATCACGTGGGAATCACGTGAGAATCACGTGGGAGTCACGTGTCAATCAGGGGGGAATCACGTGAGAATCACGTGTCATTCACGTGGGAATCACGTGGGAATCACGTGTCAATCACGTGGGTATCACGTGGGATTCACGGGTCAATCACGTGGGAATCACCTGGGAATCATTTTGGAATCACGTGGGAATCACGTGGGAATCACGTGTCAATCACTTCTGAATCACGTTGGTATCACGTAGAGAATCACGTGGGAATCACGTGTCAATCACGTGGGAATCACTTGGGAATCACTTGAGAATCACGTGTCATTTACATGGGAATCACGTGGGAATCACGTGGGAATCACGTGGGAATCAGGTGAGATTCACGTGGGAATCACGTGTCAATCAAGTGTCAATCACGTGGGAATCACGTGGGAATCACGTGCCAATCACTTGGAAATCACGTGGTAATCACGTGAGAATCACGTGGCAATCACGTGTCAATCACGTGGGAATAACGTGGGAATCACGTGTCAATCACGTGGGAATCACGTGGGAATCACGTGTCAATCACGTGGGAATCACATGTCAATCACATGGGAATCACATGGGAATCACGTGGGAAGCATGTCGGAATCACGTGTCAATCACGTGGGAATCACGTGGGTATCTCGTGGGAATCACGTGTCAATCACTTGGGATTCACGTGGGCATGACATGGGAATCATGTGGGAATCACGTGTGAATCACATGGGAGTCACGTGGGAATCACATGGGAGTAACGTGTCAATCACATGGGAATCACGTGGGAATCACGTGGGAATCACGTGTGAATCACATGGGAGTCACGTGGGAATCACTTGGGAATCACGTGTCAATCACGTGTCAATCACGTGGAAATCACGTGGGAATCACGTGAGAATCTCGTGGGAATCAACTGTCAATCAAGTGGGAATCACGTGGGAATCACGTGGGAATCACGTGATAATCACGTGTCACTCACGTGTGAATCACATGGGAATCACGTGGGAATCACGTGGGAAGCACGTGGGAATCATGTGTGAATCACGTGGAAATCACGTATCAATCACTTGGGAACCATGTGGGAATAACATGGGAATCACGTGACAATCACGTGTCAATCTCGTGGGAATCACTTGGGAATCACGTGGGAATCACGTAGTAATCACGTGGGAATCACGTGTCAATCACGTGTGAATCACGAAGGAATCACGTGGGAATCACGTGTCAATCTCGTGGGAATCACTTGGGAATCACGTGGAAATCACGTGGGAATCACATGTCAATCACGTGGGAATCACGTGGGAATCACGAGGAAAACACGTGGGAATCACGTGTAAATCACGTGTGAATCACGTGTGAATCACGTGAGAATCACGTGGGAATCACGTGTCAATCATGTGTCAATCACGTGGGAATCACGTGGGTATTACGTGGGAATCACATGTAAATCACGTGGGAATCACATGGGAATCACGTGTGAATCACGTGGGAATCACGAGGGATAAACGTGGGAATCACGTGGCAATCACGTGGGAATCACGTGTCAATCACGTGGGAATCAGGTGAGAATCACGTGTCAATCACGTGGCAGTCACGTGGGAATCACGTGGGAATCACCTGTCAATCACGTGGGAATCACGTGTCAATCACATGGGAAGCACGTGGGAATCACGTGGGAATCACGTGTCAATCACGGGGGAATCACGTGGGAATCACATGAGATCACGTGGGAATCACGTGTCAATCTCGTGGGAATCACGTGGGAGTCATGTGGGAATTACGTGGGAATCAAGTGTCAGTCACATGGGAATCACGTGGTAATCACGTGTCATTCACGTGGGAATTACGTGGGAATCAAGTGTCAGTCACATGGGAATCACGTGGTAATCACGTGTCATTCACGTGGGAATCACGTGGGAATCACGTGTCAATCTCGTGGGAATTACGTGGGAATCACGAGGGAATCACGTGAGAATCACGTGGGAATCACCTTGCAATCACGTGTGAATCACGTGGGAATGACGTGGGAATAACGTGGGAAACACGTGGAAATCACCTGGCAATCACGTGGGAATCACGTGTCAATCACGTGGGAATCATGTTGGAATCACCTCTCAATCACGTGGGAATCACTTGGGAATCACGTGTCAATCACGTGGAAATCACGTGGGAATCACCTGAGAATCACGAGGGAATCACGTGAGAATCACGTGGGAATCACGTGTCAATCACGTGGTAATCACGTGTCATTCACGTGGGAATCACGTGTAAATCACTTGGGAAACACGTGGGAATCACGTGTCAATCACGTGGTAATCACGTGGGAATCACGTGAGAATCACGTTGGAATCACGTGTCAATCACGGGTCAATCACGTATGAATCACATGGGAATCACTTGGGAATCACGTGCGAAACACGTGGGAATCACGTGTCAATCACGTGGTAATCACGAGGGAATCACGTGAGAATCACGTGTCAATCTTGTGGGAATCACTTGGGAATCTCGTAGGAAACACGTGGGAATCACGTGTCAATCACGTGAGAATCACGAGGGAATCACGTGGGAATTTCGTGTCAATCACGTGGGAAACACGTGGGAATGATGTGTCAATCGCGTGGGAATCACTTGGGAATCACGTGTCAATCACGTGGTTATCATGAGGGAATCACGTGGGAATCACGTGGGAATCACGTATCAGTCACATGGGAATCACGTGGGAATCACGTGGGAATCACGTGGGAATCACGTGTCAATCTCGTGGGAATCAAGTGGGAATCACGTGGAAATGACGTGGGAATCACCTGTCAATCACTTGGGAATCACGTTGGAATCACGTATCAGTCACGTGGGAATCACGTGGGAATCACGTATCAGTCACGTGGGAATCACGTGGGAATCACGTGCGAATCACGTGGGAATCACGTGTCAATCTCGTGCGAATCACGAGGGAATCACGTGAGAATCACCTGGGAATCACGTGGGAATCACGTGCGAATCACGTGGGAATCACGTGTCAATCTCGTGGGAATCACGAGGGAATCACGTGAGAATCACCTGGGAATCACGTGTCAATCACGTGGGAATCAAGTGGGAATCAGGTGCGAAACACGTGGGAATCACGTGTCAATCATGTGGGAATCACGTGGGAATCACGTGAGAATCACGTGGGAATCACGTGTCAATCACGTGTCAATCATGTGGGAATCACGTGGGAATCTCGTGAGAATCACGTGGGAATCACGTGTCAATCACGTGTCAATCACGTGAGAATCACGAGGGAATCACGTGGGAATTTCGTGTCAATCATGTGGGAAACACGTGGGAATGACGTGTCAATCGCGTGGGAATCACTTGGGAATCAGGTGGAAATGACGTGGGAATCACGTCTCAATCACGTGGGAATCACGTGGGAATCTCTTGGGAATCACGTGGGAAACACGTGGGAATCACGTGTCAATCACGTGGGAATCACGTGGGAATCACGTGAGAATCTCGTGGGAATCACGTGTCAATCAAGTGTCAATCACATGGAAGTCACGGGGCTAGTACGTGGGAATCACGTGTCAATCACGTGGCAGTCACGTGGGAATATCGTGTCAATCATGTGGTATTCACGAGGAAATCAAGTGGTAATCACATGGTAATCAGGTGGTAATCACGTTCAATCACATGGGAATCACGTGGGAATCATGTGTCAATCACGTGGGAATCACGTGTCAATCACGTGTCAATCACGTGAGAATCACGTGTCAATCTTGTGGGAATCACTTGGGAATCTCGTAGGAATCACGTGGGAATCACGTGTCAATCACGTGAGAATCACGAGGGAATCACGTGGGAATTTCTTGTCAATCACGTGGGAAACACGTGGGAATGACGTGTCAATCGCGTGGAAATCACTTGGGAATCACGTGTCAATCACGTGGTTATCATGAGGGAATCACGTCGGAATCACGTGGGAATCACGTATCAGTCACGTGGGAATCACGTGGGAATCACGTGGGAATCACGTGGGAATCACGTGTCAATCTCGTGGGAATCAAGTGGGAATCACGTGGAAATGACGTGGGAATCACCTGTCAATCTCTTGGGAATCACGTTGGAATCACGTATCAGTCACGTGGGAATCACTTGGGAATCACGTATCAGTCACGTGGGAATCACGTGGGAATCACGTGCGAATCACGTGGGAATCACGTGTCAATCTCGTGCGAATCACGAGGGAATCACGTGGGAATCACCTGGGAATCACGTGGGAATCACGTGCGAATCACGTGGGAATCACGTGTCAATCTCGTAGGAATCACGAGGGAATCACGTGAGAATCACCTGGGAATCACGTGTCAATCACGTGGGAATCAAGTGGGAATCAGGTGCGAAACACGTGGGAATCACGTGTCAATCATGTGGGAATCACGTGGGAATCACGTGAGAATCACGTGGGAATCACGTGTCAATCATGTGGGAATCACGTGGGAATCACGTGAGAATCACGTGGGAATCACGTGTCAATCACGTGTCAATCATGTTGGAATCACGAGGGAATCACGTGGGAATCACGTGTCAATCATGTGGGAATCACGTGGGAATCTCGTGAGAATCACGTGGGAATCACGTGTCAATCACGTGTCAATCACGTGAGAATCACGAGGGAATCACGTGTGAATTTCGTGTCAATCATGTGGGAAACACGTGGGAATGACATGTCAATCGCGTGGAAATCACTTGGGAATCAGGTGGAAATGACGTGGGAATCACGTCTCAATCACGTGGGAATCACGTGGGAATCTCTTGGGAATCACGTGGGAAACACGTGGGAATCACGTGTCAATCACGTGGGAATCACGTGGGAATCACGTGAGAATCTCGTGGGAATCACGTGTCAATCAAGTGTCAATCACATGGGAGTCACGGGGGTAGTACGTGGGAATCACGTGTCAATCACGTGGCAGTCACGTGGGAATATCGTGTCAATCACGTGGTATTCACGAGGAAATCAAGTGGTTATCACATGGTAATCACGTGGTAATCACGTTCAATCACATGGGAATCACGAGGGAATCATGTGTCAATCACGTGGGAATCACGTGTCAATCACGTGTCAATCACGTGTGAATCACGGGTGAATCACGTGTCAATCACGTGTCAATCACTTGGGAGTCACGTGGGAATCACGTGAGAATCACGTGGGAGTCACATGTCAATCAGGGGGGAATCACGTGAGAATCACGTGCCATTCATGTGGGAATCACGTGGGAATCACGTGTCAATCACGTGGGAATCACGTGGGATTCACGGGTCAATCACGTGGGAATCACCTGGGAATCATTTGGGAATCACGTGGGAATCACGTGGGAATCACATGTCAATCACTTCTGAATCACGTTGGTATCACGTAGAGAATCACGTGGGAATCACGTGTCAATCACGTGGGAATCACTTGGGAATCACTTGAGAATCACGTGTCATTTACATGGGAATCACGTGGGAATCACGTGGGAATCACGTGGGAATCAGGTGAGATTCACGTGGGAATCACGTGTCAATCAAGTGTCAATCACGTTGGAATCACGTGTGAATCAAGTGGGAATCACGTGGCAATCACGTGGGAATCACGTGGGAATCACGTGTCAATCACTTGGAAATCACGTGGGAATCACGTGATAATCACGTGGGAATCACGTGTCAATCACGTGGGAATCACGTGGGAATCACGTGGGAATCACGTGTCAATCACGTGTCAATCACGTGGGAAACACGTGGGAATCACGTGGGAATCACGTGTCAATCACGTGGGAATCACGTGTCAATCACATGGGAATCACATGGGAATCACGTGGGAAGCTTGTCGGAATCACGTGTCAATCACGTGGGAATCACGTGGGAATCACGTGGTAATCACGTGTCAATCACGTGGGATTCACGTGGGCATGACATGGGAATCATGTGGGAATCACGTGGGAATCACGTGTGAATCACATGGGAGTCACGTGGGAATCACATGGGAATAAAGTGTCAATCACATGGGAATCACGTGGGAATCACGTGGGAATCACGTGTGAATCACATGGGAGTCACGTGGGAATCACCGGGGAATCACGTGTCAATCACGTGTCAATCACGTGGAAATCACGTAGTAATCACGTGAGAATCACGTGGGAATCAACTGTCAATCAAGTGGGAATCACGTGGGAATCACGTGTCAGTCACGTGGGAATCAGGTGGGAATCATGTGTCAGTCACGTTGGAATCACGTGGGAATCACGTGTGAATCACATGGGAGTCACGTAGGAATCATGTGGTAATCACGTGGGAATCACGTGTCAATCACGTGGGAATCACGTCGGTATCACGTGGGAATCACGTCGGAATCATGTGGGAATCACATGTCAATCACGTGTGAATCACGTGGGTATCATGTGGGAATCACGTGTCAATCATGGGGCAATCACGTGTCAATCACTTGGAAATCACGTGGAATCACGTGAGAATCACGTGGGAATCACCTGTCAATCACGTGGGAATCACCTGGGAAACACGTGGGAATCACGTGTCAATCACGTGGGAATCACGTGGGAATCACGTGCGAATCACGTGGGAATCACGTGTCAACCACGTGGGAATCACGTGGGAATCACGTGTCAATCACGTGGGAATCACGTTTGAATCACGTGTCAATTACGTGGGAATCACGTGGGAATCACGTGGGAGTCACGTGTCAATCACGTAGGAATCACGTGTGAATCACGTGGAAATCACGTGTCAATCACGTAGGAATCACGTGTCAATCACCTGGGAATCACATGGGAATCACGTGGAAGCACGTGGGAATCACGTGTCAATCACGTGGGAATCACGTGGGAATCTAGTGTCAATCACGTGGGAATCACCTGGGAATCACGTGGGAATCACGTGTCAATCACGTGGGAATCACGTGGGAATCACGTGTCAATCACTTGGGATTCACGTGGGCATGACATGGGAATCATGTGGGAATCACGTCGGAATCACGTGTCAATCACATGGGAGTCACGTGGGAATCACATGGGAATAACGTGTCAATCACATGGGAATCACGTGGGAATCACGAGGGAATCACGTATGAATCACATCGGAGTCACGTGGGAATCACGTGGGAATCATGTGTCAATCACGTGTCAATCACGTGGAAATCACGTGACAATCACGTGAGAATCACGTGGGAATCAACTGTCTATCAAGTGGGAATCAGGTGGGAATCACGTGTCAGTCACGTGGGAATCAGGTGGGAATCACGTGTCAATCACGTTGGAATCACGTGGGAATCACGTTGAATCACATGGGAGTCACGTAGGAATCATGTGGTAATCACGTGGGAATCACATGTCAATCACGTGGGAATTACGTGGGAATCACGTGTCAATCAGTTCTGAATCACGTTGGTATCACGTAGAGAATCACGTGGGAATCACGTGTCAATCACATGGGAATCACTTGGGAATCACTTGAGAATCACGTGTCATTTACATGGGAATCACGTGGGAATCACGTGCGAATCACGTGGGAATCAGGTGAGATTCACGTGGGAATCACGTGTCAATCAAGTGTCAATCACGTGGGAATCACGTGTGAATCAAGTGGGAATCACGTGGCAATCACGTGGGAATCACGTGGGAATCACGTATCAATCACTTGGAAATCACGTGGTAATCACGTGAGAATCACGTGGGAATCACGTGTCAATCACGTGGGAATCACGTGGGAATCACGTGGGAATCACGTGTCAATCATGTGTCAATCACGTGGGAATCACGTGGGAATCACGTGGGAATCCCGTGTCAATCACGTGGGAATCACGTGTCAATCACATGGGAATCACATGGAAATCACGTGGGAAGCATGTCGGAATCACGTGTCAATCACATGGGAATCACGTGTCAATCACTTGGGATTCACGTGGGCATGACATGGGAATCATGTGGGAATCACGTGGGAATCACGTGTTAATCACATGGGAGTCACGTGGGAATCCCATGGGAATAACGTGTCAATCACATGGGAATCACGTGGGAATCACGTGGGAATCACGTGTGAATCACATGGGAGTCACGTGGGAATCTCGTGGGAATCACGTGTCAATCACGTGTCAATCACGTGGAAATCACGTGGGAATCACGTGAGAATCACGTGGGAATCAACTGTCAATCAAGTGGGAATTACGTGGGAATCACGTGTGAATCACGTGTCAGTCACGTGGGAATCAGGTGGGAATCATGTGTCAGTCACGTTGGAATCACGTAGGAATCACGTGTGAATCACGTGGAAATCACGTGTCAATCACGTAGGAATCACGTGTCAATCACCTGGGAATCACATGGGAATCACGTGGAAGCTCGTGGGAATCACGTGTCAATCACGTGGGAATCACGTGGGAATCACGTGGGAATCACGTGTCAATCACGAAGGAATCACGTGTCAATCACCTGGGAATCACATGGGAATCACGTGGGAAGCACGTGGGAATCACATGTCAATCACGTGGGAATCACGTGGGAATCACATTGGTATCACGTGGAAATCAAGTGTGAATCACGTGGGAATCACGTGGGAATCACGTGTGAATCACGTGGGAATCACGTGGGAGTCACGTGTCAATCAGGGGGGAATCACGTGAGAATCACGTGTCATTCACGTGGGAATCACGTGGGAATCACGTGTCAATCACGTGGGAATCACGTGGGATTCACGGGTCAATCACGTGGGAATCACCTGGGAATCATTTTGGAATCACGTGGGAATCACGTGGGAATCACGTGTCAATCACTTCTGAATAACGTTGGTATCACGTAGAGAATCACGTGGGAATCACGTGTCAATCACGTGGGAATCACCTGGGAAACACGTGGGAACCACGTGTCAATCATGTGGGAATCACGTGGGAATCACGTGCGAATCACGTGGGAATCACGTGTCAACCACGTGGGAATCACGTGGGAATCACGTGTCAATCACGTGGGAATCACGTTTGAATCACGTGTCAATTACGTGGGAATCACGTGGGAATCACGTGGGAGTCACGTGTCAATCACGTAGGAATCACGTGTGAATCACGTGGAAATCACGTGTCAATCACGTAGGAATAACGTGTCAATCACCTGGGAATCACATGGGAATCACGTGGAAGCACGTGGGAATCACGTGTCAATCACGTGGGAATCACGTGGGAATCACGTGGGAATCAAGTGTCAATCACGTGGGAATCACCTGGGAATCACGTGGGAATCACGTGTCAATCACGTGGGAATCACGTGGGAATCACGTGTCAATCACTTGGGATTCACGTGGACATGACATGGGAATCATGTGGGAATCACGTCGGAATCACGTGTCAATCACATGGGAGTCACGTGGGAATCACATGGGAATCACGTGTCAATCACATGGGAGTCACGTGGGAATCACATGGGAATCACGTGTCAATCACATGGGAGTCACGTGGGAATCACATGGGAATAACGTGTCAATCACATGGGAATCACGTGGGAATCACGTGGGAATCACGTATGAATCACATCGGAGTCACATGTCAATCACGTGGGAATCATGTGGGAATCACATTGGTATCACGTGGGAATCACGTGTGAATCACGTGGGAATCACGTGGGAATCACGTGTGAATCACGTGGGAATCACGTGGGAGTCACGTGTCAATCAGGGGGGAATCACGTGAAAATCACGTGTCATTCACGTGGGAATCACGTGGGAATCACGTGTCAATCACGTGGGAATCACGTGGGATTCACGGGTCAATCACGTGGGAATCACCTGGGAATCATTTTGGAATCACGTGGGAATCACGTGGGAATCACGTATGAATCACATCGGAGTCACGTGGGAATCACGTGGGAATCATGTGCCAATCACGTGTCAATCACGTGGAAATCACGTGGCAATCACGTGAGAATCACGTGGGAATCATCTGTCTATCAAGTGGGAATCACGTGGGAATCACGTGTCAGTCACGTGGGAATCAGGTGGGAATCACGTGTCAATCACGCTGGAATCACGTGGGAATCACGTTGAATCACATGGGAGTCACGTAGGAATCACGTGGTAATCACGTGGGAATCACGTGTCAATCACGTGGGAATCACGTGGGTATCACGTGGGAATCACGTCGGAATCATGTGGGAATCACATGTCAATCACGTGTGAATCACGTGGGTATCATGTGGGAATAACGTGTCAATCATGTGGGAATCACGTGTCAATCACGTGGGAATCACGTGGGAATCACGTGTCAATCAAGTGTCAATCACATGGGAGTCACGGAGGTATTACGTGGGAATCACGTGTCAATCACGTGGCAGTCACGTGGGAATCACGTGTCAATCACGTGGTATTCAAGAGGAAATCAAGTGGTAATCACATGGTAATCACGTGGTAATCACGTTCAATCACATGGGAATCACGTGGGAATCATGTGTCAATCACGTGGTAATCACGTGGGAATCACGTGGGAATCACGTGTCAATCACGTGTCAATCACGTGTGAATCACGGGTGAATCACGTGTCAATCACGTGTCAATCACGTGGGAATCACGTGTCAATCACATGAGAATCACGTGGGATAGACGTGGGAATCACGTGAGAATCACGTGGGAATCACGTGTCAATCACTTGGGAGTCACGTGGGAATCACGTGAGAATCACGTGGGAGTCACGTGTCAATCAGGGGGGAATCACGTGAGAATCACTTGTCATTCACGTGGGAATCACTTGGGAATCACGTGTCAATCACGTGGGAATCATGTGGGATTCACGGGTCAATCACGTGGGAATCACCTGGGAATCATTTGGGAATCACGTGGGAATTACGTGGGAAACACGTGTCAATCAGTTCTGAATCACGTTGGTATCACGTAGAGAATCACGTGGGAATCACGTGTCAATCACGTGGGAATCACTTGAGAATCACGTGTCATTTACATGGGAATCACGTGGGAATCACGTGCGAATCACGTGGGAATCAGGTGAGATTCACGTGGGAATCACGTGTCAATCAAGTGTCAATCACGTGGGAATCACGTGTGAATCAAGTGGGAATCACGTGGCAATCATGTGGGAATCACGTGGGAATCACGTGTCAATCACTTGGAAATCACGTGGTAATCACGTGAGAATCACGGGGGAATCACGTGTCAATCACGTGGGAATCACGTGGGAATCACGTGGGAATCACGTGTCAATCATGTGTCAATCACGTGGGAATCACGTGGGAATCACGTGGGAATCCCGTGTCAATCACGTGGGAATCACGTGTCAATCACATGGGAATCACATGGGAATTACGTGGGAAGCATGTCGGAATCACGTGTCAATCACATGGGAATCACGTGGGAATCACGTGGGAATCACATGTCAATCACTTGGGATTCACGTGGGCATGACATGGGAATCATGTGGGAATCACGTGGGAATCACGTGTTAATCACATGGGAGTCACGTGGGAATCCCATGGGAATAACGTGTCAATCACATGGGAATCACGTGGGAATCACGTGGGAATCACGTGTGAATCACATGGGAGTCACGTGGGAATCTCATGGGAATCACGTGTCAATCACGTGTCAATCACGTGGAAATCACGTGGGAATCACGTGAGAATCACGTGGGAATCAACTGTCAATCAAGTGGGAATTACGTGGGAATCACGTGGGAATCACGTGTCAGTCACGTGGGAATCAGGTGGGAATCATGTGTCAGTCACGTTGGAATCACGTGGGAATCACGTGTGAATCACATGGGAGTCACGTAGGAATCATGTGGTAATCACGTGGGAATCACGTGTCAATCACATGGGAATCACGTCGGTATCACGTGGGAATCACGTCGGAATCATGTGGGAATCACATGTCAATCACTTGTGAATCACGTGGGTATCATGTGGGAATCACGTGTCAATCATGTGGGAATCACGTGTCAATCACGTGGAAATCACGTGGAATCACGTGAGAATCACGTGGGAATCACCTGTCAATCACATGGGAATCACCTGGGAAACACGTGGGAATAACGTGTCAATCACGTGGGAATCACGTGGGAATCACGTGAGAATCACGTGGGAATCACGTGTCAACCACGTGGGAATCACGTGGGAATCACGTGTCAATCACGTGGGAATCACGTTTGAATCACGTGTCAATTACGTGGGAATCACGTGGGAATCACGTGGGAGTCATGTGTCAATCACGTAGGAATCACGTGTGAATCACGTGGAAATAACGTGTCAATCACGTAGGAATCACGTGTCAATCACCTGGGAATCACATGGGAATCACGTGGAAGCACGTGGGAATCACGTGTCAATCACGTGGGAATCACGTGGGAATCACGTGTCAATCACGTGGAAATCACCTGGGAATCACGTGGGAATCACGTGTCAATCACGTGGGAATCACGTGGGAATCACGTTGGAATCACGTGTCAATCACTAGGGATTCACGTGGGCATGACATGGGAATCATGTGGGAATCACGTCGGAATCACGTGTGAATCACATGGGAGTCACGTGGGAATCACATGGGAATAACGTGTCAATCACATGGGAATCACGTGGGAATCACCTGGGAATCACGTGGGAATCACGTGTCAATCACGTGGGAATCACGTGTCAACCACGTGGGAATCACGTGGGAATCACTTGTCAATCACGTGGGAATCACGTTTGAATCACGTGTCAATTTCGTGGGAATCACGTGGCAATCACGTGGGAATCATGTGTCAATCACGTAGGAATCACGTGTGAATCACGTGGAAATCACGTGTCAATCACGAAGGAATCACGTGTCAATCACCTGGGAATCACATGGGAATCACTTGGGAAGCACGTGGGAATCACATGTCAATCACGTGGGAGTCACGTGGGAATCACATTGGTATCACGTGGGAATCACGTGTGAATCACGTGGGAATCACGTGGGAATCACGTGTGAATCACGTGGGAATCACGTGGGAGTCACGTGTCAATCAGGGGGGAATCACGTGAGAATCACGTGTCATTCACGTGGGAATCACGTGGGAATCACGTGTCAATCACGTGGGAATCACGTGGGATTCACGGGTCAATTACGTGGGAATCACCTGGGAATCATTTTGGAATCACGTGGGAATCACGTGGGAATCACGTGTCAATCACTTCTGAATCTCGTTGGTATCACGTAGAGAATCACGTGGGAATCACGTGTCAATCACGTGGGAATCACTTGGGAATCACTTGAGAATCACGTGTCATTTACATGGGAATCACGTGGGAATCACATGGGAATCACGTGGGAATCAGGTGAGATTCACGTGGGAATCACGTGTCAATCAAGTGTCAATCACGTGGGAATCACGTGTGAATCAAGTGGGAATCACGTGGCAATCATGTGGGAATCACCTGGGAATCACGTGGCAATCACTTGGAAATCACGTGGTAATCACGTGAGAATCACGTGGCAAGCACGTGTCAATCACGTGGGAATAACGTGGGAATCACGTGTCAATCACGTGTCAATCACGTGGGAATCACGTGGGAATCACGTGGGAATCACGTGTCAATCACGTGGGAATCACGTGTCAATCACATGGGAATCACATGGGAATCACGTGGGATGCATGTCGGAATCACGTGTCAATCACGTGGGAATCACGTGGGTATCTCGTGGGAATCACGTGTCAATCACTTGGGATTCACGTGGGCATGACATGGGAATCATGTGGGAATCACGTGTGAATCACGTGGAAATCACGTGTCAATCACGTAGGAATAACGTGTCAATCACCTGGGAATCACATGGGAATCACGTGGAAGCACGTGGGAATCACGTGTCAATCACGTGGGAATCACGTGGGAATCACGTGGGAATCAAGTGTCAATCACGTGGGAATCACCTGGGAATCACGTGGGAATCACGTGTCAATCACGTGGGAATCACGTGGGAATCACGTGTCAATCACTTGGGATTCACGTGGGCATGACATGGGAATCATGTGGGAATCACGTCGGAATCACGTGTCAATCACATGGGAGTCACGTGGGAATCACATGGGAATCACGTGTCAATCACATGGGAGTCACGTGGGAATCACATGGGAATCACGTGTCAATCACATGGGAGTCACGTGGGAATCACATGGGAATAACGTGTCAATCACATGGGAATCACGTGGGAATCACGTGGGAATCACGTATGAATCACATCGGAGTCACATGTCAATCACGTGGGAATCATGTGGGAATCACATTGGTATCACGTGGGAATCACGTGTGAATCACGTGGGAATCACGTGGGAATCACGTGTGAATCACGTGGGAATCACGTGGGAGTCACGTGTCAATCAGGGGGGAATCACGTGAAAATCACGTGTCATTCACGTGGAAATCACGTGGGAATCACGTGTCAATCACGTGGGAATCACGTGGGATTCACGGGTCAATCACGTGGGAATCACCTGGGAATCATTTTGGAATCACGTGGGAATCACGTGGGAATCACGTATGAATCACATCGGAGTCACGTGGGAATCACATGGGAATAACGTGTCAATCACATGGGAATCACGTGGGAATCACGTGGGAATCACGTGTGAATCACATCTGAGTCACGTGGGAATCACGTGAGAATCACGTGTCAATCACGTGTCAATCACGTGGAAATCACGTGGCAATCACGTGAGAATCACGTGGGAATCAACTGTCAATCAAGTGGGAATCACGTGGGAATCACGTGTCAGTCACGTGGGAATCAGGTGGGAATCACGTGTCAATCACGTTGGAATCACGTGGGAATCACGTTGAATCACATGGGAGTCACGTAGTAATCATGTGGTAATCACGTGGGAATCACGTGTCAATCACGTGGGAATCATGTGGGTATCACGTGGGAATCACGTCGGAATCATGTGGGAATCACATGTCAATCACGTGTGAATCACGTGGGTATCATGTGGGAATCACGTGTCAATCATGTGGGAATTACGTGTCAATCACGTGGAAATCACGTGGAATCACGTGAGAATCACGTGGGAATCACCTGTCAATCACGTGGGAATCACCTGGGAATCACGTGGGAATCACGTGTCAATCACGTGGGAATCACGTGTCAACCACGTGGGAATCACGTGGGAATCACTTGTCAATCACGTGGGAATCACGTTTGAATCACGTGTCAATTTCGTGGGAATCACGTGGCAATCACGTGGGAATCACGTGTCAATCACGTAGGAATCACGTGTGAATCACCTGTAAATCACGTGGGATTCACGTGGGAATCACCTTGCAATCACGTGTGAATCACGTGGGAATGACGTGGGAATAACGTGGGAAACACGTGGGAATCACCTGGCAATCACGTGGGAATCACGTGTCAATCACGTGGGAATCACGTTGGAATCACCTCTCAATCACGTGGGAATCACTTGGGAATCACGTGTCAATCACGTGGAAATCACGTGGGAATCACCTGAGAATCACGAGGGAATCACGTGAGAATCACGTGGGAATCACGTGTCAATCACGTGGTAATCACGTGTCATTCACATGGGAATCACGTGTAAATCACTTGGGAAACACGTGGGAATCACGTGTCAATCACGTGGTAATCACGTGGGAATCACGTGAGAATCACGTTGGAATCACGTGTCAATCACGGGTCAATCACGTATGAATCACATGGGAATCACTTGGTAATCACGTGCGAAACACGTGGGAATCACGTGTCAATCACGTGGGAATCACGAGGGAATCACGTGAGAATCACGTGTCAATCTTGTGGGAATCACTTGGGAATCTCGTAGGAATCACGTGGGAATCACGTGTCAATCACGTGAGAATCACGAGGGAATCACGTGGGAATTTCGTGTCAATCACGTGGGAAACAAGTGGGAATTACGTGTCAATCGCGTGGGAATCACTTGGGAATCACGTGTCAATCACGTGGTTATCATGAGGGAATCACGTGGGAATCACGTGGGAATCACGTATCAGTCACGTGGGAATCACGTGGGAATCACGTGGGAATCACGTGGGAATCACGTGTCAATCTCGTGGGAATCATGTGGGAATCACGTGGAAATGACGTGGGAATCACCTGTCAATCACTTGGGAATCACGTTGGAATCACGTATCAGTCACGTGGGAATCACGTGGGAATCACGTATCAGTCACGTGGGAATCACGTGGGAATCCGTGCGAATCACGTAGGAATCACGTGTCAATCTCGTGCGAATCACGAGAGAATCACGTGAGAATCACCTGGGAATCACGTGGGAATCACGTGCGAATCACGTGGGAATCACGTGTCAATCTCGTGGGAATCACGAGGGAATCACGTGAGAATCACCTGGGAATCACGTGTCAATCACGTGGGAATCAAGTGGGAATCAGGTGCGAAACACGTGGGAATCACGTGTCAATCATGTGGGAATCACGTGGGAATCACGTGAGAATCACGTGGGAATCACGTGTCAATCACGTGTCAATCATGTGGGAATCACGTGGGAATCTCGTGAGAATCACGTGGGAATCACGTGTCAATCACGTGTCAATCACGTGAGAATCACGAGGGAATCACGTGGGAATTTCGTGTCAATCATGTGGGAAACACGTGGGAATGACGTGTCAATCGCGTGGGAATCACTTGGGAATCAGGTGGAAATGACGTGGGAATCACGTCTCAATCACGTGGGAATCACGTGGGAATCTCTTGGGAATCACGTGGGAAACACGTGGGAATCACGTGTCAATCACGTGGGAATCACTTGGGAATCACGTGAGAATCTCGTGGGAAACACGTGTCAATCAAGTGTCAATCACATGGGAGTCACGGGGGTAGTACGTGGGAATCACGTGTCAATCACGTGGCAGTCACGTGGGAATATCGTGTCAATCACGTGGTATTCACGAGGAAATCAAGTGGTAATCACATGGTAATCACGTGGTAATCACGTTCAATCACATGGGAATCAAGTGGGAATCATGTGTCAATCACGTGGGAATCACGTGTGAATCACGTGTCAATCACGTGTGAATCACGGGTGAATCACGTGTCAATCACGTGTCAATCACGTGGGAATCACGTGTCAATCACATGAAAATCACGTGGGATAGACGTGGGAATCACGTGGGAATCACGTGGGAATCACGTGTCAATCACTTGGGAGTCACGTGGGAATCACGTGAGAATCACGTGGGAGTCACGTGTCAATCAGGGGCGAATCACGTGAGAATCACGTGTCATTCACGTGGGAATCACGTGGGAATCACGTGTCAATCACGTGGGAATCACGTGGGATTCACGGGTCAATCACGTGGGAATCACCTGGGAATCATTTGGGAATCACGTGGGAATCACGTGGGAATCACGTGTCAATCACTTCTGAATCACGTTGGTATCACGTAGAGAATCATGTGGGAATCACGTGTCAATCACGTGGGAATCACTTGGGAATCACTTGAGAATCACGTGTCATTTACATGGGAATCACGTGGGAATCACGTGCGAATCACGTGGGATTCAGGTGAGATTCACGTGGGAATCACGTGTCAATCACGTGTCAATCACGTGGGAATCACGTTGGAGTCACGTGGGAATCACGTGGGAATCAAGTGTCAGTCAGGTGGGAATCACGTGGTAATCACGTATCAGTCACGTGGGAATCACGTGGCAATCACGTGGGAATCACATGTCAATCACGTGGGAATAACGTGGGACTCACGTGGGAATCACGTGAGATTCACGTGGGAATCACGTGTCAATCACGTGTCAATCACGTGGGAATCACGTGGGAATCACTTGTCAATCACGTGGGAATCTCGCGGGAATCACTTCTGAATCTCATAGGAATCACATGTCAATCACGTGAGAATCACGAGGGAATCACGTGGGAATTTCGTGTCAATCACGTGGGAAACACATGGGAATGACGTGTCAATCGCGTGGGAATCACTTGGGAATCACGTGGAAATGACGTGGGAATCACGTGTCAATCACGTGGGAATCACGTGGGAATCACGTGAGAATCTCGTGGGAATCATGTGTCAATCAAGTGTCAATCACATGGGAATCAGGAGGTATTACGTGGGAATCACGTGTCAATCACGTGGCAGTCACGTGGGAATCACGTGTCAATCACATGGTAATCACGAGGAAATCAAGTGGTAATCACATGGTAATCACGTGGTAATCACGTTCAATCACATGGGAATCACGTGGGAATCATGTGTCAATCACGTGGTAATCACGTGGGAATCACGTGAGAATAACGTGTCAATCACGTGGGAATCACGTGGTTATTACGTGCGAATCAAGTGTCAGTCACGTGGCAGTCACGTGGGAATCACGTGGGAATCACGTGTCAATCAGGTGGGAATCACATGTCAATCACATGGGAAGCACGTGGATATCACGTGGGAATCACGTGTCAATCACGGGGGAATCACGTGGGAATCACATGAGAATCACGTGGGAATCACGTGTCAATCTCGTGGGAATCACGTGGGAGTCACGTGGGAATCACGTGGGAATCAAGTGTCAGTCATGTGGGCATCACGTGGTAATCACGTATCATTCACATGGGAATCACGTGGGAATCACGTGCGAATCACGTGGGAATCACGTGTCAATCTCGTGGGAATCACGAAGGAATCACGTGAGAATTACGTGGGAATCACGTGGGAATCACGTGGGAATCACGTGGGAATCACGTGGGAATCATGTATCAGACAAGTGTAAACACGTGGGAAATACGTGGGAATCACGTGGGGATCACGTAGGAATCACGTATCAGTCACGTGGGAATCACGTGGGAATCATGAAGGAATCACGTGGGAATCACGTGTCAATCTCGTGGGAATCAAGTGGGAATCACGTAGAAATGACGTGGGAATCACGTGTCAATCACGTGGGAATCACGTGGGACTCACGTGGGAAACACGTAGGAATCACGTGTCAATCACGTGGGAATCACGTGGGAATCACGTGAGAATCTCGTGGGAATCACTTGTCAATTAAGTGTCAATCACATGGGAGTCACGGGGGTATTACGTGTGAATCACGTGTCAATCAAGTGGGAATCACATGGGAATCACGTGGGAATCACGTGTCAATCACGTGGCAGTCACATGGGAATCACGTGTCAATCACGCGGTAATCATGAGGAAATCAAGTGGTAATCACATGGTAATTACGTGGTAATAACGTTCAATCACATGGGAATCACGTGGGAATCATGTGTCAATCACGTGGTAATCACGTGGGAATCACGTGAGAATAACGTGTCAATCACGTGGGAAGCACGTGGGAATCACGTGGGAATCACGTGTCAATCACGTGGGAATCAAGTGGGTATCACGTGTCATTCACGTGAGAATCACGTGGGAATCACGTGGGAATAACTTTGGAATCACGTGGCAATCACGTGTCAATCACATGGGAATAACGTGCCAATCATGTGGGAATCACGTGGGAATCACGTGTCAATCACGTGGGAATCACGTGGGTATCACGTGTCAATCATGTGGGAATCACGTGGGAATCACGTGGAAATCACGTGGGAATAACGTCGGAATCACTTGGGAATCATGTGGGAATCACGTGGGAATGATATGGGAATCACGTGTCAATCACGTGGGAATCACGTGGGAATCACGTGGAAATCACGTGGGAATCACGTGTCAATCACGTGGATATCACGAGGGAATCACGTGGGAATCACGTGGGAATCACGTGGGAATCACGTGGGAATCACGTATCAGTCACGTGGGAATCATGTGGGATTTACGTGGGAATCACGTGGGAATCACGTGTCAATCTAGTGGGAATCACGTTGGAGTCACGTGGGAATCACGTGGGAATCAAGTGTCAGTCAGGTGGGAATCACGTGGTAATCACGTATCAGCCACATGGGAATAACGTGGGAATCACGGGGAATCACATGTCAATCACGTGGGAATAACGTGGGACTCACGTGGGAATCACGTGAGATTCACGTGGGAATCACGTGTCAATCACGTGTCAATCACGTGGGAATCACGTAGGAATCACTTGTCAATCACGTGGGAATCTCGCGGGAATCACGTGTCAATCATGTGGGAATCACGTGGGAATCACTTGTCAATCACTTGGGAATCACGTGGGAATCACGTGAGAATCACGTGGGAATCACGTGTCAATCCCGTTGGAATCACGTGGGAATAATGTGACAATCACGTATCATAGACGTGGGGACCACGTGGGAGTCACATGGGTATCACGTGTCAATCTCGTGGGAATCACGTGGACATCTCGTGTCAATCCTGTTGGAATCACGTGGGAATAATGTGAGAATCACGTGTCATTCACGTGGGAGTCACGTTGGAATCACGTGGGAAGCACGTGGGAATCACTTGTCAATCACATGGGAATCACGTCGGAATTACGTGAGAATCACGTGGGAATCACGTGTCAATCACGTGGGAATCACGTGTCAATCACGTGGCAATCACGTGGGAATCACGTGTCAATCACGTGGGAATCACGTGGGAATCATGTGTCAATCACGTGGGATTCACGTGGGAATCACGTGTCAATCACTTGGGAATCACGTGTCAATCACGTGGGAATCACGTGTCAATCACATGGGAAGCACGTGGGAATCACGTGGGAATCACATGTCAATCACGGGGGAATGACGTGGGAATCACGTGAGAATCAAGTGGGATTCACGTGTCAATCTCGTGGGAATCACGTGGGAGTCACGTGGGAATCACGTGGGAATCAGGTGTCAGTCACGTGGGAATCACGTGGTAATCACTTATCAGTCACGAGGGAATCACGTGAGAATCACTTGGGAATCACGTGTCAATCTCGAGGGAATCACAAGGGAATCACGTGAGAATCACGTGGAAATCACGTGGGAATCACGTGGGAATCACATATCAGACAAGTGGGAATCACGTGGGAATTACATGGGAATCACGTGTGAATCACGTGTCAATCTTGTGGGAATCACGTGGGAATCACGTGGGAATCACATTGGTATCACGTGGGAATCACGTGGGAATCACGTGTCAATCACGTGGGAATCACGTGGGAATCATGTGTGAATAACATTGGCATCACGTGGTAATCATTTGGGAATCACGTGTGAATCACGTGGGAATCACGTGTCAATCACTTGGGAATCACGTGGGAATCACGTGTCAATCACGTGGCAGTCACGTGGCAATCACGTGGGAATCACGTGTCAATCACGTGGGAGTCACGTGTCAATCACATGGGATGCACGTAGGAATCACGTGGGAATCACGTGTCAATTACGGGGGAATCACGTGGAAATCACATGAGAATCACGTGGGAATCACGTGTCAATCTCGTGGGAATCACGTGGGAGTCACGTGGGAATCACGTGGGAATCTAGTGTCAGTCACATGAAAATCACGTGGTAATCATGTAACATTCACGTGGGAATCACGTGGGAATCACGTGTCAATCTCTTGGGAATTACGTGGGAATCACGTGGGAATCACGTGGAAATCACGTGTCAATCACATGGGAATCACGTGTGAATCAAGTGGGAATCACGTGGGAATCACGTGGGAAGCATGTCGGAATCACCTGTCAATCACGTGGGAATCACGTGGGTATCTCGTGGGAATCACATGTCAATCACTTGGAATTCACGTGGGCATGACATGGGAATCATGTGGGAATAACGTGGGAATCACGTCTGAATCACATGGGAGTCACGTGGGAATCACATGGGAATAACGTGTCAATCACATGGGAATCACGTGGGAATCACGTGGGAATCACGTGTGAATCACATGTGAGTCACGTGGGAATCACGTGGGAATCACGTGTCAATCACGTGTCAATCACGTGGAAATCACGTGGGAATCACGTGAGAATCACGTGGGAATCAACTGTCAATCAAGTGGGAATCACGTGGGAATCACGTGGGAATCACGTGTCAGTCACGTGGGAATCAGGTGGGAATCATGTGTCAGTCACGTTGGAATCACGTGGGAATCACGTGTGAATCACATGGGAGTCACGTAGGAATCATGTGGTAATCACGTGGGAATCACGTGTCAACCACGTGGAAATCACGTCGGTATCACGTGGGAATCACGTCGGAATCATGTGGGAATCACATGTCAATCACGTGTGAATCACGTGGGTATCATGTGGGAATCACGTGTCAATCATGTGGGAATCACGTGTCAATCACGTGTCAATCACGTGGAAATCACGTGGAATCACGTGAGAATCACGTGGGAATCACCTGTCAATCACGTGGGAATCACCTGGGAAACACGTGTCAATCACGTGTCAATCACGTGGGAATCACGTGGGAATCACGTGAGAATCACGTGGGAACCACGTGTCAACCACGTGGGAATCACGTGGAAATCACGTGTCAATCACGTGGGAATCACGTTTGAATCACGTGTCAATTACGTGGGACTCACGTGGGAATCACGTGGGAGTCACGTGTCAATCACGTAGGAATCACGTGTGAATCACGTGGAAATCATGTGTCAATCATGTAGGAATCACGTGTCAATCACCTGGGAATCACATGGGAATCATGTGGAAGCACGTGGGAATCACGTGTCAATCACGTGGGAATCACGTGGGAATCACTTGGGAATCACGAGTCAATCACGTGGGAATCACCTGGGAATCACCTGGGAATCACGTGTCAATCACGTGGGAATCACGTGGGAATAACGTGGGAATCACGTGTCAATCACTTGGGATTCACGTTGGCATGACATGGGAATCATGTGTGAATCACGTCGGAATCACGTGTGAATCACATGGGAGTCACGTGGGAATCACATGGGAATAACGTGTCAATCACATGGGAATCACGTGGGAATCACGTGGGAATAACATGTGAATCACATCGGAGTCACGTGGGCATCACGTGGGAATCACGTGTCAATCACGTGTCAATCACTTGGGAATCACGTGGCAATCACGTGAGAATCACGTGGGAATCACGTGTCAATCACTTGGGAATCACGTGGGAATCACGTGAGAATCACGTGGGAGTCACGTGTCAATCAGGGGGGAATCACGTGAGAATCACGTGTCATTCACGTGGGAATCACGTGGGAATCACGTGTCAATCACGTGGGAATCACGTGGGATTCACGGGTCAATCACGTGGGAATCACCTGGGAATCATTTTGGAATCACGTGGGAATCACGTGGGAATCACGTGTCAATCACTTCTGAATCACGTTGGTATCACGTAGAGAATCACGTGGGAATCACGTGTCAATCACGTGGGAATCACTTGGGAATCACTTGAGAATCACGTGTCATTTACATGGGAATCACGTGGGAATCACGTGGGAATCACGTGGGAATCAGGTGAGATTCACGTGGGAATCACGTGTCAATCAAGTGTCAATCACGTGGGAATCACGTGGGAATCACGTGCCAATCACTTGGAAATCACGTGGTAATCACGTGAGAATCACGTGGCAATCACGTGTCAATCACGTGGGAATAACGTGGGAATCACGTGTCAATCACGTGGGAATCACGTGGGAATCACGTGTCAATCACGTGGGAATCACATGTCAATCACATGGGAATCACATGGGAATCACGTGGGAAGCATGTCGGAATCACGTGTCAATCACGTGGGAATCACGTGGGTATCTCGTGGGAATCACGTGTCAATCACTTGGGATTCACGTGGGCATGACATGGGAATCATGTGGGAATCACGTGTGAATCACATGGGAGTCACGTGGGAATCACATGGGAGTAACGTGTCAATCACATGGGAATCACGTGGGAATCACGTGGGAATCACGTGTGAATCACATGGGAGTCACGTGGGAATCACTTGGGAATCACGTGTCAATCACGTGTCAATCACGTGGAAATCACGTGGGAATCACGTGAGAATCTCGTGGGAATCAACTGTCAATCAAGTGGGAATCACGTGGGAATCACGTGGGAATCACGTGATAATCACGTGTCACTCACGTGTGAATCACATGGGAATCACGTGGGAATCACGTGGGAAGCACGTGGGAATCATGTGTGAATCACGTGGAAATCACGTATCAATCACTTGGGAACCATGTGGGAATAACATGGGAATCACGTGACAATCACGTGTCAATCTCGTGGGAATCACTTGGGAATCACGTGGGAATCACGTAGTAATCACGTGGGAATCACGTGTCAATCACGTGTGAATCACGAAGGAATCACGTGGGAATCACGTGTCAATCTCGTGGGAATCACTTGGGAATCACGTGGAAATCACGTGGGAATCACATGTCAATCACGTGGGAATCACGTGGGAATCACGAGGAAAACACGTGGGAATCACGTGTAAATCACGTGTGAATCACGTGTGAATCACGTGAGAATCACGTGGGAATCACGTGTCAATCATGTGTCAATCACGTGGGAATCACGTGGGTATTACGTGGGAATCACATGTAAATCACGTGGGAATCACATGGGAATCACGTGTGAATCACGTGGGAATCACGAGGGATAAACGTGGGAATCACGTGGCAATCACGTGGGAATCACGTGTCAATCACGTGGGAATCAGGTGAGAATCACGTGTCAATCACGTGGCAGTCACGTGGGAATCACGTGAGAATCACCTGTCAATCACGTGGGAATCACGTGTCAATCACATGGGAAGCACGTGGGAATCACGTGGGAATCACGTGTCAATCACGGGGGAATCACGTGGGAATCACATGAGATCACGTGGGAATCACGTGTCAATCTCGTGGGAATCACGTGGGAGTCATGTGGGAATTACGTGGGAATCAAGTGTCAGTCACATGGGAATCACGTGGTAATCACGTGTCATTCACGTGGGAATTACGTGGGAATCAAGTGTCAGTCACATGGGAATCACGTGGTAATCACGTGTCATTCACGTGGGAATCACGTGGGAATCACGTGTCAATCTCGTGGGAATTACGTGGGAATCACGAGGGAATCACGTGAGAATCACGTGGGAATCACCTTGCAATCACGTGTGAATCACGTGGGAATGACGTGGGAATAACGTGGGAAACACGTGGAAATCACCTGGCAATCACGTGGGAATCACGTGTCAATCACGTGGGAATCATGTTGGAATCACCTCTCAATCACGTGGGAATCACTTGGGAATCACGTGTCAATCACGTGGAAATCACGTGGGAATCACCTGAGAATCACGAGGGAATCACGTGAGAATCACGTGGGAATCACGTGTCAATCACGTGGTAATCACGTGTCATTCACGTGGGAATCACGTGTAAATCACTTGGGAAACACGTGGGAATCACGTGTCAATCACGTGGTAATCACGTGGGAATCACGTGAGAATCACGTTGGAATCACGTGTCAATCACGGGTCAATCACGTATGAATCACATGGGAATCACTTGGGAATCACGTGCGAAACACGTGGGAATCACGTGTCAATCACGTGGTAATCACGAGGGAATCACGTGAGAATCACGTGTCAATCTTGTGGGAATCACTTGGGAATCTCGTAGGAAACACGTGGGAATCACGTGTCAATCACGTGAGAATCACGAGGGAATCACGTGGGAATTTCGTGTCAATCACGTGGGAAACACGTGGGAATGATGTGTCAATCGCGTGGGAATCACTTGGGAATCACGTGTCAATCACGTGGTTATCATGAGGGAATCACGTGGGAATCACGTGGGAATCACGTATCAGTCACATGGGAATCACGTGGGAATCACGTGGGAATCACGTGGGAATCACGTGTCAATCTCGTGGGAATCAAGTGGGAATCACGTGGAAATGACGTGGGAATCACCTGTCAATCACTTGGGAATCACGTTGGAATCACGTATCAGTCACGTGGGAATCACGTGGGAATCACGTATCAGTCACGTGGGAATCACGTGGGAATCACGTGCGAATCACGTGGGAATCACGTGTCAATCTCGTGCGAATCACGAGGGAATCACGTGAGAATCACCTGGGAATCACGTGGGAATCACGTGCGAATCACGTGGGAATCACGTGTCAATCTCGTGGGAATCACGAGGGAATCACGTGAGAATCACCTGGGAATCACGTGTCAATCACGTGGGAATCAAGTGGGAATCAGGTGCGAAACACGTGGGAATCACGTGTCAATCATGTGGGAATCACGTGGGAATCACGTGAGAATCACGTGGGAATCACGTGTCAATCACGTGTCAATCATGTGGGAATCACGTGGGAATCTCGTGAGAATCACGTGGGAATCACGTGTCAATCACGTGTCAATCACGTGAGAATCACGAGGGAATCACGTGGGAATTTCGTGTCAATCATGTGGGAAACACGTGGGAATGACGTGTCAATCGCGTGGGAATCACTTGGGAATCAGGTGGAAATGACGTGGGAATCACGTCTCAATCACGTGGGAATCACGTGGGAATCTCTTGGGAATCACGTGGGAAACACGTGGGAATCACGTGTCAATCACGTGGGAATCACGTGGGAATCACGTGAGAATCTCGTGGGAATCACGTGTCAATCAAGTGTCAATCACATGGAAGTCACGGGGCTAGTACGTGGGAATCACGTGTCAATCACGTGGCAGTCACGTGGGAATATCGTGTCAATCATGTGGTATTCACGAGGAAATCAAGTGGTAATCACATGGTAATCAGGTGGTAATCACGTTCAATCACATGGGAATCACGTGGGAATCATGTGTCAATCACGTGGGAATCACGTGTCAATCACGTGTCAATCACGTGAGAATCACGTGTCAATCTTGTGGGAATCACTTGGGAATCTCGTAGGAATCACGTGGGAATCACGTGTCAATCACGTGAGAATCACGAGGGAATCACGTGGGAATTTCTTGTCAATCACGTGGGAAACACGTGGGAATGACGTGTCAATCGCGTGGGAATCACTTGGGAATCACGTGTCAATCACGTGGTTATCATGAGGGAATCACGTCGGAATCACGTGGGAATCACGTATCAGTCACGTGGGAATCACATGGGAATCACGTGGGAATCACGTGGGAATCACGTGTCAATCTCGTGGGAATCAAGTGGGAATCACGTGGAAATGACGTGGGAATCACCTGTCAATCTCTTGGGAATCACGTTGGAATCACGTATCAGTCACGTGGGAATCACTTGGGAATCACGTATCAGTCACGTGGGAATCACGTGGGAATCACGTGCGAATCACGTGGGAATCACGTGTCAATCTCGTGCGAATCACGAGGGAATCACGTGGGAATCACCTGGGAATCACGTGGGAATCACGTGCGAATCACGTGGGAATCACGTGTCAATCTCGTAGGAATCACGAGGGAATCACGTGAGAATCACCTGGGAATCACGTGTCAATCACGTGGGAATCAAGTGGGAATCAGGTGCGAAACACGTGGGAATCACGTGTCAATCATGTGGGAATCACGTGGGAATCACGTGAGAATCACGTGGGAATCACGTGTCAATCATGTGGGAATCACGTGGGAATCACGTGAGAATCACGTGGGAATCACGTGTCAATCACGTGTCAATCATGTTGGAATCACGAGGGAATCACGTGGGAATCACGTGTCAATCATGTGGGAATCACGTGGGAATCTCGTGAGAATCACGTGGGAATCACGTGTCAATCACGTGTCAATCACGTGAGAATCACGAGGGAATCACGTGTGAATTTCGTGTCAATCATGTGGGAAACACGTGGGAATGACATGTCAATCGCGTGGAAATCACTTGGGAATCAGGTGGAAATGACGTGGGAATCACGTCTCAATCACGTGGGAATCACGTGGGAATCTCTTGGGAATCACGTGGGAAACACGTGGGAATCACGTGTCAATCACGTGGGAATCACGTGGGAATCACGTGAGAATCTCGTGGGAATCACGTGTCAATCAAGTGTCAATCACATGGGAGTCACGGGGGTAGTACGTGGGAATCACGTGTCAATCACGTGGCAGTCACGTGGGAATATCGTGTCAATCACGTGGTATTCACGAGGAAATCAAGTGGTTATCACATGGTAATCACGTGGTAATCACGTTCAATCACATGGGAATCACGAGGGAATCATGTGTCAATCACGTGGGAATCACGTGTCAATCACGTGTCAATCACGTGTGAATCACGGGTGAATCACGTGTCAATCACGTGTCAATCACTTGGGAGTCACGTGGGAATCACGTGAGAATCACGTGGGAGTCACATGTCAATCAGGGGGGAATCACGTGAGAATCACGTGCCATTCATGTGGGAATCACGTGGGAATCACGTGTCAATCACGTGGTAATCACGAGGGAATCACGTGAGAATCACGTGTCAATCTTGTGGGAATCACTTGGGAATCTCGTAGGAAACACGTGGGAATCACGTGTCAATCACGTGAGAATCACGAGGGAATCACGTGGGAATTTCGTGTCAATCACGTGGGAAACACGTGGGAATGATGTGTCAATCGCGTGGGAATCACTTGGGAATCACGTGTCAATCACGTGGTTATCATGAGGGAATCACGTGGGAATCACGTGGGAATCACGTATCAGTCACATGGGAATCACGTGGGAATCACGTGGGAATCACGTGGGAATCACGTGTCAATCTCGTGGGAATCAAGTGGGAATCACGTGGAAATGACGTGGGAATCACCTGTCAATCACTTGGGAATCACGTTGGAATCACGTATCAGTCACGTGGGAATCACGTGGGAATCACGTATCAGTCACGTGGGAATCACGTGGGAATCACGTGCGAATCACGTGGGAATCACGTGTCAATCTCGTGCGAATCACGAGGGAATCACGTGAGAATCACCTGGGAATCACGTGGGAATCACGTGCGAATCACGTGGGAATCACGTGTCAATCTCGTGGGAATCACGAGGGAATCACGTGAGAATCACCTGGGAATCACGTGTCAATCACGTGGGAATCAAGTGGGAATCAGGTGCGAAACACGTGGGAATCACGTGTCAATCATGTGGGAATCACGTGGGAATCACGTGAGAATCACGTGGGAATCACGTGTCAATCACGTGTCAATCATGTGGGAATCACGTGGGAATCTCGTGAGAATCACGTGGGAATCACGTGTCAATCACGTGTCAATCACGTGAGAATCACGAGGGAATCACGTGGGAATTTCGTGTCAATCATGTGGGAAACACGTGGGAATGACGTGTCAATCGCGTGGGAATCACTTGGGAATCAGGTGGAAATGACGTGGGAATCACGTCTCAATCACGTGGGAATCACGTGGGAATCTCTTGGGAATCACGTGGGAAACACGTGGGAATCACGTGTCAATCACGTGGGAATCACGTGGGAATCACGTGAGAATCTCGTGGGAATCACGTGTCAATCAAGTGTCAATCACATGGAAGTCACGGGGCTAGTACGTGGGAATCACGTGTCAATCACGTGGCAGTCACGTGGGAATATCGTGTCAATCATGTGGTATTCACGAGGAAATCAAGTGGTAATCACATGGTAATCAGGTGGTAATCACGTTCAATCACATGGGAATCACGTGGGAATCATGTGTCAATCACGTGGGAATCACGTGTCAATCACGTGAGAATCACGTGTCAATCTTGTGGGAATCACTTGGGAATCTCGTAGGAATCACGTGGGAATCACGTGTCAATCACGTGAGAATCACGAGGGAATCACGTGGGAATTTCTTGTCAATCACGTGGGAAACACGTGGGAATGACGTGTCAATCGCGTGGGAATCACTTGGGAATCACGTGTCAATCACGTGGTTATCATGAGGGAATCACGTCGGAATCACGTGGGAATCACGTATCAGTCACGTGGGAATCACGTGGGAATCACGTGGGAATCACGTGGGAATCACGTGTCAATCTCGTGGGAATCAAGTGGGAATCACGTGGAAATGACGTGGGAATCACCTGTCAATCTCTTGGGAATCACGTTGGAATCACGTATCAGTCACGTGGGAATCACTTGGGAATCACGTATCAGTCACGTGGGAATCACGTGGGAATCACGTGCGAATCACGTGGGAATCACGTGTCAATCTCGTGCGAATCACGAGGGAATCACGTGGGAATCACCTGGGAATCACGTGGGAATCACGTGCGAATCACGTGGGAATCACGTGTCAATCTCGTAGGAATCACGAGGGAATCACGTGAGAATCACCTGGGAATCACGTGTCAATCACGTGGGAATCAAGTGGGAATCAGGTGCGAAACACGTGGGAATCACGTGTCAATCATGTGGGAATCACGTGGGAATCACGTGAGAATCACGTGGGAATCACGTGTCAATCATGTGGGAATCACGTGGGAATCACGTGAGAATCACGTGGGAATCACGTGTCAATCACGTGTCAATCATGTTGGAATCACGAGGGAATCACGTGGGAATCACGTGTCAATCATGTGGGAATCACGTGGGAATCTCGTGAGAATCACGTGGGAATCACGTGTCAATCACGTGTCAATCACGTGAGAATCACGAGGGAATCACGTGTGAATTTCGTGTCAATCATGTGGGAAACACGTGGGAATGACATGTCAATCGCGTGGAAATCACTTGGGAATCAGGTGGAAATGACGTGGGAATCACGTCTCAATCACGTGGGAATCACGTGGGAATCTCTTGGGAATCACGTGGGAAACACGTGGGAATCACGTGTCAATCACGTGGGAATCACGTGGGAATCACGTGAGAATCTCGTGGGAATCACGTGTCAATCAAGTGTCAATCACATGGGAGTCACGGGGGTAGTACGTGGGAATCACGTGTCAATCACGTGGCAGTCACGTGGGAATATCGTGTCAATCACGTGGTATTCACGAGGAAATCAAGTGGTTATCACATGGTAATCACGTGGTAATCACGTTCAATCACATGGGAATCACGAGGGAATCATGTGTCAATCACGTGGGAATCACGTGTCAATCACGTGTCAATCACGTGTGAATCACGGGTGAATCACGTGTCAATCACGTGTCAATCACTTGGGAGTCACGTGGGAATCACGTGAGAATCACGTGGGAGTCACATGTCAATCAGGGGGGAATCACGTGAGAATCACGTGCCATTCATGTGGGAATCACGTGGGAATCACGTGTCAATCACGTGGGAATCACGTGGGATTCACGGGTCAATCACGTGGGAATCACCTGGGAATCATTTGGGAATCACGTGGGAATCACGTGGGAATCACATGTCAATCACTTCTGAATCACGTTGGTATCACGTAGAGAATCACGTGGGAATCACGTGTCAATCACGTGGGAATCACTTGGGAATCACTTGAGAATCACGTGTCATTTACATGGGAATCACGTGGGAATCACGTGGGAATCACGTGGGAATCAGGTGAGATTCACGTGGGAATCACGTGTCAATCAAGTGTCAATCACGTTGGAATCACGTGTGAATCAAGTGGGAATCACGTGGCAATCACGTGGGAATCACGTGGGAATCACGTGTCAATCACTTGGAAATCACGTGGGAATCACGTGATAATCACGTGGGAATCACGTGTCAATCACGTGGGAATCACGTGGGAATCACGTGGGAATCACGTGTCAATCACGTGTCAATCACGTGGGAAACACGTGGGAATCACGTGGGAATCACGTGTCAATCACGTGGGAATCACGTGTCAATCACATGGGAATCACATGGGAATCACGTGGGAAGCTTGTCGGAATCACGTGTCAATCACGTGGGAATCACGTGGGAATCACGTGGTAATCACGTGTCAATCACGTGGGATTCACGTGGGCATGACATGGGAATCATGTGGGAATCACGTGGGAATCACGTGTGAATCACATGGGAGTCACGTGGGAATCACATGGGAATAAAGTGTCAATCACATGGGAATCACGTGGGAATCACGTGGGAATCACGTGTGAATCACATGGGAGTCACGTGGGAATCACCGGGGAATCACGTGTCAATCACGTGTCAATCACGTGGAAATCACGTAGTAATCACGTGAGAATCACGTGGGAATCAACTGTCAATCAAGTGGGAATCACGTGGGAATCACGTGTCAGTCACGTGGGAATCAGGTGGGAATCATGTGTCAGTCACGTTGGAATCACGTGGGAATCACGTGTGAATCACATGGGAGTCACGTAGGAATCATGTGGTAATCACGTGGGAATCACGTGTCAATCACGTGGGAATCACGTCGGTATCACGTGGGAATCACGTCGGAATCATGTGGGAATCACATGTCAATCACGTGTGAATCACGTGGGTATCATGTGGGAATCACGTGTCAATCATGGGGCAATCACGTGTCAATCACTTGGAAATCACGTGGAATCACGTGAGAATCACGTGGGAATCACCTGTCAATCACGTGGGAATCACCTGGGAAACACGTGGGAATCACGTGTCAATCACGTGGGAATCACGTGGGAATCACGTGCGAATCACGTGGGAATCACGTGTCAACCACGTGGGAATCACGTGGGAATCACGTGTCAATCACGTGGGAATCACGTTTGAATCACGTGTCAATTACGTGGGAATCACGTGGGAATCACGTGGGAGTCACGTGTCAATCACGTAGGAATCACGTGTGAATCACGTGGAAATCACGTGTCAATCACGTAGGAATCACGTGTCAATCACCTGGGAATCACATGGGAATCACGTGGAAGCACGTGGGAATCACGTGTCAATCACGTGGGAATCACGTGGGAATCTAGTGTCAATCACGTGGGAATCACCTGGGAATCACGTGGGAATCACGTGTCAATCACGTGGGAATCACGTGGGAATCACGTGTCAATCACTTGGGATTCACGTGGGCATGACATGGGAATCATGTGGGAATCACGTCGGAATCACGTGTCAATCACATGGGAGTCACGTTGGAATCACATGGGAATAACGTGTCAATCACATGGGAATCACGTGTGAATCACGAGGGAATCACGTATGAATCACATCGGAGTCACGTGGGAATCACGTGGGAATCATGTGTCAATCACGTGTCAATCACGTGGAAATCACGTGACAATCACGTGAGAATCACGTGGGAATCAACTGTCTATCAAGTGGGAATCAGGTGGGAATCACGTGTCAGTCACGTGGGAATCAGGTGGGAATCACGTGTCAATCACGTTGGAATCACGTGGGAATCACGTTGAATCACATGGGAGTCACGTAGGAATCATGTGGTAATCACGTGGGAATCACATGTCAATCACGTGGGAATTACGTGGGAATCACGTGTCAATCAGTTCTGAATCACGTTGGTATCACGTAGAGAATCACGTGGGAATCACGTGTCAATCACATGGGAATCACTTGGGAATCACTTGAGAATCACGTGTCATTTACATGGGAATCACGTGGGAATCACGTGCGAATCACGTGGGAATCAGGTGAGATTCACGTGGGAATCACGTGTCAATCAAGTGTCAATCACGTGGGAATCACGTGTGAATCAAGTGGGAATCACGTGGCAATCACGTGGGAATCACGTGGGAATCACGTATCAATCACTTGGAAATCACGTGGTAATCACGTGAGAATCACGTGGGAATCACGTGTCAATCACGTGGGAATCACGTGGGAATCACGTGGGAATCACGTGTCAATCATGTGTCAATCACGTGGGAATCACGTGGGAATCACGTGGGAATCCCGTGTCAATCACGTGGGAATCACGTGTCAATCACATGGGAATCACATGGAAATCACGTGGGAAGCATGTCGGAATCACGTGTCAATCACATGGGAATCACGTGTCAATCACTTGGGATTCACGTGGGCATGACATGGGAATCATGTGGGAATCACGTGGGAATCACGTGTTAATCACATGGGAGTCACGTGGGAATCCCATGGGAATAACGTGTCAATCACATGGGAATCACGTGGGAATCACGTGGGAATCACGTGTGAATCACATGGGAGTCACGTGGGAATCTCGTGGGAATCACGTGTCAATCACGTGTCAATCACGTGGAAATCACGTGGGAATCACGTGAGAATCACGTGGGAATCAACTGTCAATCAAGTGGGAATTACGTGGGAATCACGTGTGAATCACGTGTCAGTCACGTGGGAATCAGGTGGGAATCATGTGTCAGTCACGTTGGAATCACGTAGGAATCACGTGTGAATCACGTGGAAATCACGTGTCAATCACGTAGGAATCACGTGTCAATCACCTGGGAATCACATGGGAATCACGTGGAAGCTCGTGGGAATCACGTGTCAATCACGTGGGAATCACGTGGGAATCACGTGGGAATCACGTGTCAATCACGAAGGAATCACGTGTCAATCACCTGGGAATCACATGGGAATCACGTGGGAAGCACGTGGGAATCACATGTCAATCACGTGGGAATCACGTGGGAATCACATTGGTATCACGTGGAAATCAAGTGTGAATCACGTGGGAATCACGTGGGAATCACGTGTGAATCACGTGGGAATCACGTGGGAGTCACGTGTCAATCAGGGGGGAATCACGTGAGAATCACGTGTCATTCACGTGGGAATCACGTGGGAATCACGTGTCAATCACGTGGGAATCACGTGGGATTCACGGGTCAATCACGTGGGAATCACCTGGGAATCATTTTGGAATCACGTGGGAATCACGTGGGAATCACGTGTCAATCACTTCTGAATAACGTTGGTATCACGTAGAGAATCACGTGGGAATCACGTGTCAATCACGTGGGAATCACCTGGGAAACACGTGGGAACCACGTGTCAATCATGTGGGAATCACGTGGGAATCACGTGCGAATCACGTGGGAATCACGTGTCAACCACGTGGGAATCACGTGGGAATCACGTGTCAATCACGTGGGAATCACGTTTGAATCACGTGTCAATTACGTGGGAATCACGTGGGAATCACGTGGGAGTCACGTGTCAATCACGTAGGAATCACGTGTGAATCACGTGGAAATCACGTGTCAATCACGTAGGAATAACGTGTCAATCACCTGGGAATCACATGGGAATCACGTGGAAGCACGTGGGAATCACGTGTCAATCACGTGGGAATCACGTGGGAATCACGTGGGAATCAAGTGTCAATCACGTGGGAATCACCTGGGAATCACGTGGGAATCACGTGTCAATCACGTGGGAATCACGTGGGAATCACGTGTCAATCACTTGGGATTCACGTGGACATGACATGGGAATCATGTGGGAATCACGTCGGAATCACGTGTCAATCACATGGGAGTCACGTGGGAATCACATGGGAATCACGTGTCAATCACATGGGAGTCACGTGGGAATCACATGGGAATCACGTGTCAATCACATGGGAGTCACGTGGGAATCACATGGGAATAACGTGTCAATCACATGGGAATCACGTGGGAATCACGTGGGAATCACGTATGAATCACATCGGAGTCACATGTCAATCACGTGGGAATCATGTGGGAATCACATTGGTATCACGTGGGAATCACGTGTGAATCACGTGGGAATCACGTGGGAATCACGTGTGAATCACGTGGGAATCACGTGGGAGTCACGTGTCAATCAGGGGGGAATCACGTGAAAATCACGTGTCATTCACGTGGGAATCACGTGGGAATCACGTGTCAATCACGTGGGAATCACGTGGGATTCACGGGTCAATCACGTGGGAATCACCTGGGAATCATTTTGGAATCACGTGGGAATCACGTGGGAATCACGTATGAATCACATCGGAGTCACGTGGGAATCACGTGGGAATCATGTGCCAATCACGTGTCAATCACGTGGAAATCACGTGGCAATCACGTGAGAATCACGTGGGAATCAACTGTCTATCAAGTGGGAATCACGTGGGAATCACGTGTCAGTCACGTGGGAATCAGGTGGGAATCACGTGTCAATCACGTTGGAATCACGTGGGAATCACGTTGAATCACATGGGAGTCACGTAGGAATCACGTGGTAATCACGTGGGAATCACGTGTCAATCACGTGGGAATCACGTGGGTATCACGTGGGAATCACGTCGGAATCATGTGGGAATCACATGTCAATCACGTGTGAATCACGTGGGTATCATGTGGGAATAACGTGTCAATCATGTGGGAATCACGTGTCAATCACGTGGGAATCACGTGGGAATCACGTGTCAATCAAGTGTCAATCACATGGGAGTCACGGAGGTATTACGTGGGAATCACGTGTCAATCACGTGGCAGTCACGTGGGAATCACGTGTCAATCACGTGGTATTCAAGAGGAAATCAAGTGGTAATCACATGGTAATCACGTGGTAATCACGTTCAATCACATGGGAATCACGTGGGAATCATGTGTCAATCACGTGGTAATCACGTGGGAATCACGTGGGAATCACGTGTCAATCACGTGTCAATCACGTGTGAATCACGGGTGAATCACGTGTCAATCACGTGTCAATCACGTGGGAATCACGTGTCAATCACATGAGAATCACGTGGGATAGACGTGGGAATCACGTGAGAATCACGTGGGAATCACGTGTCAATCACTTGGGAGTCACGTGGGAATCACGTGAGAATCACGTGGGAGTCACGTGTCAATCAGGGGGGAATCACGTGAGAATCACTTGTCATTCACGTGGGAATCACTTGGGAATCACGTGTCAATCACGTGGGAATCATGTGGGATTCACGGGTCAATCACGTGGGAATCACCTGGGAATCATTTGGGAATCACGTGGGAATTACGTGGGAAACACGTGTCAATCAGTTCTGAATCACGTTGGTATCACGTAGAGAATCACGTGGGAATCACGTGTCAATCACGTGGGAATCACTTGAGAATCACGTGTCATTTACATGGGAATCACGTGGGAATCACGTGCGAATCACGTGGGAATCAGGTGAGATTCACGTGGGAATCACGTGTCAATCAAGTGTCAATCACGTGGGAATCACGTGTGAATCAAGTGGGAATCACGTGGCAATCATGTGGGAATCACGTGGGAATCACGTGTCAATCACTTGGAAATCACGTGGTAATCACGTGAGAATCACGGGGGAATCACGTGTCAATCACGTGGGAATCACGTGGGAATCACGTGTCAATCATGTGTCAATCACGTGGGAATCACGTGGGAATCACGTGGGAATCCCGTGTCAATCACGTGGGAATCACGTGTCAATCACATGGGAATCACATGGGAATTACGTGGGAAGCATGTCGGAATCACGTGTCAATCACATGGGAATCACGTGGGAATCACGTGGGAATCACATGTCAATCACTTGGGATTCACGTGGGCATGACATGGGAATCATGTGGGAATCACGTGGGAATCACGTGTTAATCACATGGGAGTCACGTGGGAATCCCATGGGAATAACGTGTCAATCACATGGGAATCACGTGGGAATCACGTGGGAATCACGTGTGAATCACATGGGAGTCACGTGGGAATCTCATGGGAATCACGTGTCAATCACGTGTCAATCACGTGGAAATCACGTGGGAATCACGTGAGAATCACGTGGGAATCAACTGTCAATCAAGTGGGAATTACGTGGGAATCACGTGGGAATCACGTGTCAGTCACGTGGGAATCAGGTGGGAATCATGTGTCAGTCACGTTGGAATCACGTGGGAATCACGTGTGAATCACATGGGAGTCACGTAGGAATCATGTGGTAATCACGTGGGAATCACGTGTCAATCACATGGGAATCACGTCGGTATCACGTGGGAATCACGTCGTAATCATGTGGGAATCACATGTCAATCACTTGTGAATCACGTGGGTATCATGTGGGAATCACGTGTCAATCATGTGGGAATCACGTGTCAATCACGTGGAAATCACGTGGAATCACGTGAGAATCACGTGGGAATCACCTGTCAATCACATGGGAATCACCTGGGAAACACGTGGGAATAACGTGTCAATCACGTGGGAATCACGTGGGAATCACGTGAGAATCACGTGGGAATCACGTGTCAACCACGTGGGAATCACGTGGGAATCACGTGTCAATCACGTGGGAATCACGTTTGAATCACGTGTCAATTACGTGGGAATCACGTGGGAATCACGTGGGAGTCATGTGTCAATCACGTAGGAATCACGTGTGAATCACGTGGAAATAACGTGTCAATCACGTAGGAATCACGTGTCAATCACCTGGGAATCACATGGGAATCACGTGGAAGCACGTGGGAATCACGTGTCAATCACGTGGGAATCACGTGGGAATCACGTGTCAATCACGTGGAAATCACCTGGGAATCACGTGGGAATCACGTGTCAATCACGTGGGAATCACGTGGGAATCACGTTGGAATCACGTGTCAATCACTAGGGATTCACGTGGGCATGACATGGGAATCATGTGGGAATCACGTCGGAATCACGTGTGAATCACATGGGAGTCACGTGGGAATCACATGGGAATAACGTGTCAATCACATGGGAATCACGTGGGAATCACCTGGGAATCACGTGGGAATCACGTGTCAATCACGTGGGAATCACGTGTCAACCACGTGGGAATCACGTGGGAATCACTTGTCAATCACGTGGGAATCACGTTTGAATCACGTGTCAATTTCGTGGGAATCACGTGGCAATCACGTGGGAATCATGTGTCAATCACGTAGGAATCACGTGTGAATCACGTGGAAATCACGTGTCAATCACGAAGGAATCACGTGTCAATCACCTGGGAATCACATGGGAATCACTTGGGAAGCACGTGGGAATCACATGTCAATCACGTGGGAGTCACGTGGGAATCACATTGGTATCACGTGGGAATCACGTGTGAATCACGTGGGAATCACGTGGGAATCACGTGTGAATCACGTGGGAATCACGTGGGAGTCACGTGTCAATCAGGGGGGAATCACGTGAGAATCACGTGTCATTCACGTGGGAATCACGTGGGAATCACGTGTCAATCACGTGGGAATCACGTGGGATTCACGGGTCAATTACGTGGGAATCACCTGGGAATCATTTTGGAATCACGTGGGAATCACGTGGGAATCACGTGTCAATCACTTCTGAATCTCGTTGGTATCACGTAGAGAATCACGTGGGAATCACGTGTCAATCACGTGGGAATCACTTGGGAATCACTTGAGAATCACGTGTCATTTACATGGGAATCACGTGGGAATCACATGGGAATCACGTGGGAATCAGGTGAGATTCACGTGGGAATCACGTGTCAATCAAGTGTCAATCACGTGGGAATCACGTGTGAATCAAGTGGGAATCACGTGGCAATCATGTGGGAATCACCTGGGAATCACGTGCCAATCACTTGGAAATCACGTGGTAATCACGTGAGAATCACGTGGCAAGCACGTGTCAATCACGTGGGAATAACGTGGGAATCACGTGTCAATCACGTGTCAATCACGTGGGAATCACGTGGGAATCACGTGGGAATCACGTGTCAATCACGTGGGAATCACGTGTCAATCACATGGGAATCACATGGGAATCACGTGGGATGCATGTCGGAATCACGTGTCAATCACGTGGGAATCACGTGGGTATCTCGTGGGAATCACGTGTCAATCACTTGGGATTCACGTGGGCATGACATGGGAATCATGTGGGAATCACGTGTGAATCACGTGGAAATCACGTGTCAATCACGTAGGAATAACGTGTCAATCACCTGGGAATCACATGGGAATCACGTGGAAGCACGTGGGAATCACGTGTCAATCACGTGGGAATCACGTGGGAATCACGTGGGAATCAAGTGTCAATCACGTGGGAATCACCTGGGAATCACGTGGGAATCACGTGTCAATCACGTGGGAATCACGTGGGAATCACGTGTCAATCACTTGGGATTCACGTGGGCATGACATGGGAATCATGTGGGAATCACGTCGGAATCACGTGTCAATCACATGGGAGTCACGTGGGAATCACATGGGAATCACGTGTCAATCACATGGGAGTCACGTGGGAATCACATGGGAATCACGTGTCAATCACATGGGAGTCACGTGGGAATCACATGGGAATAACGTGTCAATCACATGGGAATCACGTGGGAATCACGTGGGAATCACGTATGAATCACATCGGAGTCACATGTCAATCACGTGGGAATCATGTGGGAATCACATTGGTATCACGTGGGAATCACGTGTGAATCACGTGGGAATCACGTGGGAATCACGTGTGAATCACGTGGGAATCACGTGGGAGTCACGTGTCAATCAGGGGGGAATCACGTGAAAATCACGTGTCATTCACGTGGAAATCACGTGGGAATCACGTGTCAATCACGTGGGAATCACGTGGGATTCACGGGTCAATCACGTGGGAATCACCTGGGAATCATTTTGGAATCACGTGGGAATCACGTGGGAATCACGTATGAATCACATCGGAGTCACGTGGGAATCACATGGGAATAACGTGTCAATCACATGGGAATCACGTGGGAATCACGTGGGAATCACGTGTGAATCACATCTGAGTCACGTGGGAATCACGTGAGAATCACGTGTCAATCACGTGTCAATCACGTGGAAATCACGTGGCAATCACGTGAGAATCACGTGGGAATCAACTGTCAATCAAGTGGGAATCACGTGGGAATCACGTGTCAGTCACGTGGGAATCAGGTGGGAATCACGTGTCAATCACGTTGGAATCACGTGGGAATCACGTTGAATCACATGGGAGTCACGTAGTAATCATGTGGTAATCACGTGGGAATCACGTGTCAATCACGTGGGAATCATGTGGGTATCACGTGGGAATCACGTCGGAATCATGTGGGAATCACATGTCAATCACGTGTGAATCACGTGGGTATCATGTGGGAATCACGTGTCAATCATGTGGGAATTACGTGTCAATCACGTGGAAATCACGTGGAATCACGTGAGAATCACGTGGGAATCACCTGTCAATCACGTGGGAATCACCTGGGAATCACGTGGGAATCACGTGTCAATCACGTGGGAATCACGTGTCAACCACGTGGGAATCACGTGGGAATCACTTGTCAATCACGTGGGAATCACGTTTGAATCACGTGTCAATTTCGTGGGAATCACGTGGCAATCACGTGGGAATCACGTGTCAATCACGTAGGAATCACGTGTGAATCACCTGTAAATCACGTGGGATTCACGTGGGAATCACCTTGCAATCACGTGTGAATCACGTGGGAATGACGTGGGAATAACGTGGGAAACACGTGGGAATCACCTGGCAATCACGTGGGAATCACGTGTCAATCACGTGGGAATCACGTTGGAATCACCTCTCAATCACGTGGGAATCACTTGGGAATCACGTGTCAATCACGTGGAAATCACGTGGGAATCACCTGAGAATCACGAGGGAATCACGTGAGAATCACGTGGGAATCACGTGTCAATCACGTGGTAATCACGTGTCATTCACATGGGAATCACGTGTAAATCACTTGGGAAACACGTGGGAATCACGTGTCAATCACGTGGTAATCACGTGGGAATCACGTGAGAATCACGTTGGAATCACGTGTCAATCACGGGTCAATCACGTATGAATCACATGGGAATCACTTGGGAATCACGTGCGAAACACGTGGGAATCACGTGTCAATCACGTGGGAATCACGAGGGAATCACGTGAGAATCACGTGTCAATCTTGTGGGAATCACTTGGGAATCTCGTAGGAATCACGTGGGAATCACGTGTCAATCACGTGAGAATCACGAGGGAATCACGTGGGAATTTCGTGTCAATCACGTGGGAAACAAGTGGGAATTACGTGTCAATCGCGTGGGAATCACTTGGGAATCACGTGTCAATCACGTGGTTATCATGAGGGAATCACGTGGGAATCACGTGGGAATCACGTATCAGTCACGTGGGAATCACGTGGGAATCACGTGGGAATCACGTGGGAATCACGTGTCAATCTCGTGGGAATCATGTGGGAATCACGTGGAAATGACGTGGGAATCACCTGTCAATCACTTGGGAATCACGTTGGAATCACGTATCAGTCACGTGGGAATCACGTGGGAATCACGTATCAGTCACGTGGGAATCACGTGGGAATCCGTGCGAATCACGTAGGAATCACGTGTCAATCTCGTGCGAATCACGAGGGAATCACGTGAGAATCACCTGGGAATCACGTGGGAATCACGTGCGAATCACGTGGGAATCACGTGTCAATCTCGTGGGAATCACGAGGGAATCACGTGAGAATCACCTGGGAATCACGTGTCAATCACGTGGGAATCAAGTGGGAATCAGGTGCGAAACACGTGGGAATCACGTGTCAATCATGTGGGAATCACGTGGGAATCACGTGAGAATCACGTGGGAATCACGTGTCAATCACGTGTCAATCATGTGGGAATCACGTGGGAATCTCGTGAGAATCACGTGGGAATCACGTGTCAATCACGTGTCAATCACGTGAGAATCACGAGGGAATCACGTGGGAATTTCGTGTCAATCATGTGGGAAACACGTGGGAATGACGTGTCAATCGCGTGGGAATCACTTGGGAATCAGGTGGAAATGACGTGGGAATCACGTCTCAATCACGTGGGAATCACGTGGGAATCTCTTGGGAATCACGTGGGAAACACGTGGGAATCACGTGTCAATCACGTGGGAATCACTTGGGAATCACGTGAGAATCTCGTGGGAAACACGTGTCAATCAAGTGTCAATCACATGGGAGTCACGGGGGTAGTACGTGGGAATCACGTGTCAATCACGTGGCAGTCACGTGGGAATATCGTGTCAATCACGTGGTATTCACGAGGAAATCAAGTGGTAATCACATGGTAATCACGTGGTAATCACGTTCAATCACATGGGAATCAAGTGGGAATCATGTGTCAATCACGTGGGAATCACGTGTGAATCACGTGTCAATCACGTGTGAATCACGGGTGAATCACGTGTCAATCACGTGTCAATCACGTGGGAATCACGTGTCAATCACATGAAAATCACGTGGGATAGACGTGGGAATCACGTGGGAATCACGTGGGAATCACGTGTCAATCACTTGGGAGTCACGTGGGAATCACGTGAGAATCACGTGGGAGTCACGTGTCAATCAGGGGCGAATCACGTGAGAATCACGTGTCATTCACGTGGGAATCACGTGGGAATCACGTGTCAATCACGTGGGAATCACGTGGGATTCACGGGTCAATCACGTGGGAATCACCTGGGAATCATTTGGGAATCACGTGGGAATCACGTGGGAATCACGTGTCAATCACTTCTGAATCACGTTGGTATCACGTAGAGAATCATGTGGGAATCACGTGTCAATCACGTGGGAATCACTTGGGAATCACTTGAGAATCACGTGTCATTTACATGGGAATCACGTGGGAATCACGTGCGAATCACGTGGGATTCAGGTGAGATTCACGTGGGAATCACGTGTCAATCAAGTGTCAATCACGTTGGAATCACGTGTGAATCAAGTGGGATTCACGTGGCAATCACGTGGGAATCAAGTGGGAATCACGTGTCAATCACTTGGAAATCACGTGGGAATCACGTGAGAATCACGTGGGAATCACGTGTCAATCACGTGGGAATCACGTGGGAATCACGTGGGAATCATGTGTCAATCACGTGTCAATCACGTGGGAAACACGTGGGAATCACGTGGGAATCACGTGTCAATCACGTGGGAATCACGTGTCAATCACATGGGAATCACATCGGAATCACGTGGGAAGCATGTCGGAATCACGTGTCAATCACGTGGGAATCATGTGGGAATCACGTGTCAATCACTTGGGATTCACGTGGGCATGACATGGGAATCATGTGGGAATCACGTGGGAATCACGTGTGAATCACATGGGAGTCACGTGGGAATCACATGGGAATAACGTGTCAATCACATGGGAATCACGTGGGAATCACGTGGGAATCACGTGTGAATCACATGGGTGTCACGTGGGAATCACCTGGGAATCACGTGTCAATCACGTGTCAATCACGTGGAAATCACGTAGTAATCACGTGAGAATCACGTGGGAATCAACTGTCAATCAATTGGGAATCACGTGTGAATCACGTGGGAATCACGTGTCAGTCACGTGGGAATCAGGTGGGAATCATGTGTCAGTCATGTTGGAATCACGTGGGAATCACGTGTGAATCACATGGGAGTCACGTAGGAATCATGTGGTAATCACGTAGGAATCACGTGTCAATCACGTGGGAATCACGTCGGTATCACGTGGGAATCACGTCGGAATCACGTGGGAATCACCTGTCAATCACGTGGGAATCACCTGGGAAACACGTGGGAATCACGTGTCAATCACGTGGGAATCACGTGGGAATCACGTGCGAATCACGTGGGAATCACGTGCCAACCACGTGGGAATCACGTGGGAATCACGTGTCAATCACGTGGGAATCACGTTTGAATCACGTGTCAATTACGTGGGAATCACGTGGGAATCACGTGGAAATCACGTGTCAATCACGTAGGAATCACCTGTCAATCACCTGGGAATCACATGTGAATCACGTGGAAGCACGTGGGAATCACGTGTCAATCACGTGGGAATCACGTGGGAATCACGTGGGAATCAAGTGTCAATCACGTGGGAATCACCTGGGAATCACGTGGGAATCACGTGTCAATCACGTGGGAATCACGTGGGAATCACGTGTCAATCACTTGGGATTCACGTGGGCATGACATGGGAATCATGTGGGAATCACGTCGGAATCACGTGTCAATCACATGGGAGTCACGTGGGAATCACATGGGAATAACGTGTCAATCACATGGGAATCACGTGGGAATCACGTGGGAATCACGTATGAATCACATCGGAATCACGTGGGAATCACGTGGGAATCATGTGTCAATCACGTGTCAATCACGTGGAAATCACGTGGCAATCACGTGAGAATCACGTGGGAATCAACTGTCTATCAAGTGGGAATCACGTGGGAATCACGTGTCAGTCACATGGGAATCAGGTGGGAATCACGTGTCAATCACGTTGGAATCACATGGGAATCACGTTGAATCACATGGGAGTCACGTAGGAATCATGTGGTAATCACGTGTGAATCACGTGTCAATCACGTGGGAATCACGTGTGTATCACGTGGGAATCACGTCGGAATCATGTGGGAATCACATGTCAATCACGTGTGAATCACGTGGGTATCATGTGGGAATAACGTGTCAATCATGTGGGAATCACGTGTCAATCACGTGGGAATCACGTGGGAATCACGTGTCAATCAAGTGTCAATCACATGGGAGGCACGGAGGTATTACGTGGGAATCACGTGTCAATCACGTGGCAGTCACGTGGGAATCACGTGTCAATCACGTGGTATTCACGAGGAAATCAAGTGGTAATCACATGGTAATCACGTTCAATCACATGGGAATCACGTGGGAATCATGTGTCAATCACGTGGTAATCACGTGGGAATCATGTGGGAATCACGTGTCAATCACGTGTCAATCACGTGTGAATCACGGGTGAATCACGTGTCAATCACGTATCAATCACATGAGAATCACGTGGGATAGACGTGGGAATCACGTGGGAATCACGTGGGAATCACGTGTCAATCACTTGGGAGTCACGTGGGAATCACGTGAGAATCACGTGGGAGTCACGTGTCAATCAGGGGGGAATCACGTGAGAATCACGTGTCATTCACGTGGGAATCACTTGGGAATCACGTGTCAATCACGTGGGAATCACGTGGGATTCACGGGTCAATCACGTGGGAATCACCTGGGAATCATTTGGGAATCACGTGGGAATTACGTGGGAATCACGTGTCAATCAGATCTGAATCACGTTGGTATCACGTAGAGAATCACGTGGGAATCACGTGTCAATCACGTGGGAATCACTTGGGAATCACTTGAGAATCACGTGTCATTTACATGGGAATCACGTGGGAATCACGTGCGAATCACGTGGGGATCAGGTGAGATTCACGTGGGAATCACGAGTCAATGAAGTGTCAATCACGTGGGAATCACGTGTGAATCAAGTGGGAATCACGTGGCAATCACGTGGGAATCACGTGGGGATCACGTGTCAATCACTTGGAAATCACGTGGTAATCACGTGAGAATCACGTGGGAATCACGTGTCAATCACGTGGGAATCACGTGGGAATCACGTGTCAATCATGTGTCAATCACGTGGGAATCACTTGGGAATCACGTGGGAATCCCGTGTCAATCACGTGGGAGTCACGTGTCAATCACATGGGAATCACATGGGAATCACGTGGGAAGCATGTCGGAATCACGTGTCAATCACGTGGGAATCACGTGGGAATCACGTGGGAATCACGTGTCAATCACTTGGGATTCACGTGGGCATGACATGGGAATCATGTGGGAATCACGTGGGAATCACGTGTTAATCACATGGGAGTCACGTGGGAATCCCATGGGAATAACGTGTCAATCACATGGGAATCACGTGGGAATCACGTGGGAATCACGTGTGAATCACATGGGAGTCACGTGGGAATCTCGTGGGAATCACGTGTCAATCACGTGTCATCACGTGGAAATCACGTGGGAATCACGTGAGAATCAAGTGGGAATCAACTGTCAATCAAGTGGGAATTACGTGGGAATCACGTGGAAATCACGTGTCAGTCACGTGGGAATCAGGTGGGAATCATGTGTCAGTCACGTTGGAATCACGTGGGAATCACGTGTGAATCACATGGGAGTCACGTAGGAATCATGTGATAATCACGTGGGAATCACGTGTCAATCACGTGGGAATCACGTCGGTATCACGTGGGAATCACGTCGGAATCATGTGGGAATCACATGTCAATCACGTGTGAATCACGTGGGTATCATGTGGGAATCACGAGACAATCATGTGGGAATCACGTGTCAATCACGTGGAAATCACGTGGAATCACGTGAGAATCACGTGGGAATCACCTGTCAATCACATGGGAATCACCTGGGAAACACGTGGGAATCACGTGTCAATCACGTGGGAATCACGTGGGAATCACGTGAGAATCACGTGGGAATCACGTGTCAACCACGTGGGAATCACGTGGGAATCACGTGTCAATCACATGGGAATCACGTTTGAATCACGTGTCAATTACGTGGGAATCACGTGGGAATCACGTGGGAGTCATGTGTCAATCACGTAGGAATCACGTGTGAATCACGTGGAAATCACGTGTCAATCACTTAGGAATCACGTGTCAATCACCTGGGAATCACATGGGAATCACGTGGAAGCACGTGGGAATCACGTGTCAATCACGTGGAAATCACGTGGGAATCACGTGTCAATCACGTGGAAATCACCTGGGAATCACGTGGGAATCACGTGTCAATCACTTTGGATTCACGTGGGCATGACATGGGAATCATGTGGGAATCACGTCGGAATCACGTGTGAATCACATGGGAGTCACGTGGGAATCACATGGGAATAACGTGTCAATCACATGGGAATCACGTGGGAATCACGTGGGAATCACGTGTGAATCACATCTGAGTCACGTGGGAATCACGTGAGAATCACGTGTCAATCACGTGGAAATCACGTGGCAATCACGTGAGAATCACGTGGGAATCAACTGTCAATCAAGTGGGAATCACGTGGGAATCACGTGTCAATCACGTGGTAATCACGTGGGAATCACGTGTCAATCACGTGGGAATCACGTGGGAATCACGTGTCAATCACGTGGCAGTCACGTGGGAATCACGTGGGAATCACGTGTCAATCACGTGGGAGTCACGTGTCAATCACATGGGATGCACGTGGGAATCACGTGGGAATCACGTGTCAATTACGGGGGAATCACGTGGAAATCACATGAGAATCACGTGGGAATCACGTGTCAATCTCGTGGGAATCACGTGGGTGTCACGTGGGAATCACGTGGGAATCTAGTGTCAGTCACTTGAAAATCACGTGGTAATCATGTATCATTCACGTGGGAATCACGTGGGAATCACGTGTCAATCTCTTGGGAATTACGTGGGAATCACGTGGGAATCACGTGGAAATCACGTGTCAATCACGTGGGAATCACGTGTGAATCACGTGGGAATCAAGTGTCAATCACGTGGGAATCACGTGGGAATCACGTGTCAATCACGTGGCAGTCACGTGGGAATCACGTGGGAATCACGTGTCAATCACGTGGGAGTCACGTGTCAATCACATGGGAAGCACGTGGGAATCATTGGGAATCACGTGTCAATTACGAGGGAATCACGTGGAAATCACATGAGAATCACGTGGGAATCACGTGTCAATCTCGTGGGAATCACGTGGGAGTCACGTGGGAATCACGTGGGAATCAAGTGTCAGTCACATGAAAATCACGTGGTAATCATGTATCATTCACGTGGGAATCACGTGGGAATCACGTGTCAATCTCTTGGGAATTACGTGGGAATCACGTGGGAATCTCGTGGGAATCACGGGTCAATATCGTGGGAATCACGTGGGAATCACGTGATAATCACGTGTCACTCACGTGTGAATCACATGGGATTCACGTGGGAATCACGTGGGAAGCACGTGGGAATCATGTGTGAATCACGTGGAAATCACGTATCAATCACTTGGGAACCATCTGGGAATAACATGGGAATCACGTGACAATCACGTGTCAATCTCGTGGGAATCACTTGGGAATCACGTGGGAATCACGTAGTAATCACGTGGGAATCACGTGTCAATCACGTGTGAATCACGAAGGAATCACGTGGGAATCACGTGTCAATCTCGTGGGAATCACTTGGGAATCACGTGGAAATCACGTGGGAATCACATGTCAATCACGTGGGAATCACGTGTCATTCACGAGGAAAACACGTGGGAATCACGTGTAAATCACGTGTGAATCACGTGTGAATCACGTGAGAATCACGTGGGAATCACGTGTCAATCACGTGTCAATCACGTGGGAATCACGTGGGTATTACGTGGGAATCACATGTCAATCACGTGGGAATCACATGGGAATCACGTGTGAATCACGTGGGAATCACGAGGGATAAACGTGGGAATCACGTGGCAATCACGTGGGAATCACGTGTCAATCACGTGGGAATCAGGTGAGAATCACGTGTCAATCACGTGGCAGTCACGTGGGAATCACGTGGGAATCACCTGTCAATCACGTGGGAATCACGTGTCAATCACATGGGAAGCACGTGGGAATCACGTGGGAATCACGTGTCAATCACGGGGGAATCACGTGGGAATAACGTAGTAATCACGTGGGAATCACGTGTCAATCACGTGTGAATCACGAAGGAATCACGTGGGAATCACGTGTCAATCTCGTGGGAATCACTTGGGAATCACGTGGAAATCACGTGGGAATCACATGTCAATCACGTGGGAATCACGTGGGAATCACGTGTCATCACGAGGAAAACACGTGGGAATCACGTGTAAATCACGTGTGAATCACGTGTGAATCACGTGAGAATCACGTGGGAATCACGTGTCAATCACGTGTCAATCACGTGGGAATCACGTGGGTATTACGTGGGAATCACATGTCAATCACGTGGGAATCACATGGGAATCACGTGTGAATCACGTGGGAATCACGAGGGATAAACGTGGGAATCACGTGGCAATCACGTGGGAATCACGTGTCAATCACGTGGGAATCAGGTGAGAATCACGTGTCAATCACGTGGCAGTCACGTGGGAATCACCTGTCAATCACGTGGGAATCACGTGTCAATCACATGGGAAGCACGTGGGAATCACGTGGGAATCACGTGTCAATCACGGGGGAATCACGTGGGAATCACATGAGATCACGTGGGAATCACGTGTCAATCTCGTGGGAATCACGTGGGAGTCATGTGGGAATTACGTGGGAATCAAATGTCAGTCACATGGGAATCACGAGGTAATCACGTGTCATTCACGTGGGAATCACGTGGGAATCACGTGTCAATCTCGTGGGAATTACGTGGGAATCACGAGGGAATCAAGTGGGAATCACGTGGGAATCACTTGGGAATCACGTTGGAATCACGTGGCAATCACGTTGGAATCACGAGGGAATCACGTGGGAATCACGTATTAATCACGTGGGAAACACCTGGCAATCACGTGTCAATCTCGTGGGAATCACGTGGAAATCACGTGGGAATCACGTGTCAATCACGTGGGAAACACGTGGGAATCACGTGTCAGTCTCATGAGAATCACGTGGGAATCACGTGTCAATCACGTGTAAATCACGTGGAAATCATGCGGGTATTACGTGGGAATCACCTGTAAATCACGTGGGATTCATGTGGGAATCACCTTTCAATCACGTGTGAATCACGTGGGAATGACGTGGGAATAACGTGGGAAACACGTGGGAATCACCTGGCAATCACGTGGGAATCACGTGTCAATCACGTGGGAATCATGTTGGAATCACCTCTCAATCACGTGGGAATCACTTGGGAATCACGTGTCAATCACGTGGAAATCACGTGGGAATCACCTGACAATCACGAGGGAATCACGTGAGAATCACGTGGGAATCACGTGTCAATCACGTGGTAATCACGTGTCATTCACGTGGGAATCACGTGTAAATCACTTGGGAAACACGTGGGAATCACGTCTCAATCACGTGGTAATCACGTGGGAATCACGTGAGAATCACGTTGGAATCACGTGTCAATCACGGGTCAATCACGTATGAATCACATGGGAATCACTTGGGAATCACGTGGGAAACACGTGGGAATCACGTGTCAATCACGTGGGAATCACGAGGGAATCACGTGAGAATCACGTGTCAATCTTGTGGGAATCACTTGGGAATCTCGTAGGAATCACGTGGGAATCACGTGTCAATCACGTGAGAATCACGAGGGAATCACGTGGGAATTTCGTGTCAATCACGTGGGAAACACGTGGGAATGACGTGTCAATCGCGTGGGAATCACTTGGGAATCACGTGTCAATCACGTGGTTATCATGAGGGAATCACGTGGGAATCACGTGGGAATCACGTATCAGTCACGTGGGAATCACGTGGGAATCACGTGGGAATCACGTGGGAATCACGTGTCAATCTCGTGGGAATCATGTGGGAATCACGTGGAAATGACGTGGGAATCACCTGTCAATCACTTGGGAATCACGTTGGAATCACGTATCAGTCACGTGGGAATCACGTGGGAATCACGTATCAGTCACGTGGGAATCACGTGGGAATCACGTGCGAATCACGTAGGAATCACGTGTCAATCTCGTGCGAATCACGAGGGAATCACGTGAGAATCACCTGGGAATCACGTGGGAATCACGTGCGAATCACGTGGGAATCACGTGTCAATCTCGTGGGAATCACGAGGGAATCACGTGAGAATCACCTGGGAATCACGTGTCAATCACGTGGGAATCAAGTGGGAATCAGGTGCGAAACACGTGGGAATCACGTGTCAATCATGTGGGAATCACGTGGGAATCACGTGAGAATCACGTGGGAATCACGTGTCAATCACGTGTCAATCATGTGGGAATCACGTGGGAATCTCGTGAGAATCACGTGGGAATCACGTGTCAATCACGTGTCAATCACGTGAGAATCACGAGGGAATCACGTGGGAATTTCGTGTCAATCATGTGGGAAACACGTGGGAATGACGTGTCAATCGCGTGGGAATCACTTGGGAATCAGGTGGAAATGACGTGGGAATCACGTCTCAATCACGTGGGAATCACGTGGGAATCTCTTGGGAATCACGTGGGAAACACGTGGGAATCACGTGTCAATCACGTGGGAATCACTTGGGAATCACGTGAGAATCTCGTGGGAAACACGTGTCAATCAAGTGTCAATCACATGGGAGTCACAGGGGTAGTACGTGGGAATCACGTGTCAATCACGTGGCAGTCACGTGGGAATATCGTGTCAATCACGTGGTATTCACGAGGAAATCAAGTGGTAATCACATGGTAACCACGTGGTAATCACGTTCAATCACATGGGAATCAAGTGGGAATCATGTGTCAATCACGTGGGAATCACGTGTCAATCACGTGTGAATCACGGGTGAATCACGTGTCAATCACGTGTCAATCACGTGGGAATCACGTGTCAATCACATGAGAATCACGTGGGATAGACGTGGGAATCACGTGGGAATCACGTGGGAATCACGTGTCAATCACTTGGGAGTCACGTGGGAATCACGTGAGAATCACGTGGGAGTCACGTGTCAATCAGGGGCGAATCACGTGAGAATCACGTGTCATTCACGTGGGAATCACGTGGGAATCACGTGTCAATCACGTGGGAATCACGTGGGATTCACGGGTCAATCACGTGGGAATCACCTGGGAATCATTTGGGAATCACGTGGGAATCACGTGGGAATCACGTGTCAATCACTTCTGAATCACGTTGGTATCACGTAGAGAATCACGTGGGAATCACGTGTCAATCACGTGGGAATCACTTGGGAATCACTTGAGAATCACGTGTCATTTACATGGGAATCACGTGGGAATCACGTGCGAATCACGTGGGATTCAGGTGAGATTCACGTGGGAATCACGTGTCAATCAAGTGTCAATCACGTTGGAATCACGTGTGAATCAAGTGGGAATCACGTGGCAATCACGTGGGAATCAAGTGGGAATCACGTGTCAATCACTTGGAAATCACGTGGGAATCACGTGAGAATCACGTGGGAATCACGTGTCAATCACGTGGGAATCACGTGGGAATCACGTGGGAATCACGTGTCAATCACGTGTCAATCACGTGGGAAACACGTGGGAATCACGTGGGAATCACGTGTCAATCACGTGGGAATCACATGTCAATCACATGGGAATCACATCGGAATCACGTGGGAAGCATGTCGGAATCACGTGTCAATCACGTGGGAATCACGTGGGAATCACGTGGGAATCACGTGTCAATCACTTGGGATTCACGTGGGCATGACATGGGAATCATGTGGGAATCACGTGGGAATCACGTGTGAATCACATGGGAGTCACGTGGGAATCACATGGGAATAACGTGTCAATCACATGGGAATCACGTGGGAATCACGTGGGAATCACGTGTGAATCACATGGGTGTCACGTGGGAATCACCTGGGAATCACGTGTCAATCACGTGTCAATCACGTGGAAATCACGTAGTAATCACGTGAGAATCACGTGGGAATCAACTGTCAATCAATTGGGATCACGTGTGAATCACGTGGGAATCACGTGTCAGTCACGTGGGAATCAGGTGGGAATCATGTGTCAGTCACGTTGGAATCACGTGGGAATCACGTGTGAATCACATGGGAGTCACGTAGGAATCATGTGGTAATCACGTGGGAATCACGTGTCAATCACGTGGGAATCACGTCGGAATCACGTGGGAATCACCTGTCAATCACGTGGGAATCACCTGGGAAACACGTGGGAATCACGTGGAAATCACGTGTCAATCACGTAGGAATCACCTGTCAATCACCTGGGAATCACATGTGAATCACGTGGAAGCACGTGGGAATCACGTGTCAATCACGTGGGAATCACGTGGGAATCACGTGGGAATCACGTGTCAATCACGTGGGAATCACGTGGGAATCACGTGTCAATCACTTGGGATTCACGTGTGCATGACATGGGAATCATGTGGGAATCACGTCGGAATCACGTGTCAATCACATGGGAGTCACGTGGGAATCACATGGGAATAACGTGTCAATCACATGGGAATCACGTGGGAATCACGTGGAAATCACGTATGAATCACATCGGAATCACGTGGGAATCACGTGGGAATCATGTGTCAATCACGTGTCAATCACGTGGAAATCACGTGGCAATCACGTGAGAATCACGTGGGAATCAACTGTCTATCAAGAGGGAATCACGTGGGAATCACGTGTCAGTCACATGGGAATCAGGTGGGAATCACGTGTCAATCACGTTGGAATCACATGGGAATCACGTTGAATCACATGGGAGTCACGTAGGAATCATGTGGTAATCACGTGGGAATCACGTGTCAATCACGTGGGAATCACGTGGGTATCACGTGGGAATCACGTCGGAATCATGTGGGAATCACATGTCAATCACGTGTGAATCACGTGGGTATCATGTGGGAATAACGTGTCAATCATGTGGGAATCACGTGTCAATCACGTGTCAATCACATGAGAATCACGTGGGATAGACGTGGGAATCACGTGGGAATCACGTGGGAATCACGTGTCAATCACTTGGGGGTCACGTGGGAATCACGTGAGAATCACGTGGGAGTCACGTGTCAATCAGGGGGGAATCACGTGAGAATCACGTGTCATTCACGTGGGAATCACTTGGGAATCACGTGTCAATCACGTGGGAATCACGTGGGATTCACGGGTCAATCACGTGGGAATCACCTGGGAATCATTTGGGAATCACGTGGGAATTACGTGGGAATCACGTGTCAATCAGATCTGAATCACGTTGGTATCACGTAGAGAATCACGTGGGAATCACGTGTCAATCACGTGGGAATCACTTGGGAATCACTTGAGAATCACGTGTCATTTACATGGGAATCACGTGGGAATCACGTGCGAATCACGTGGGAATCAGGTGAGATTCACGTGGGAATCACGTGTCAATGAAGTGTCAATCACGTGGGAATCACGTGTGAATCAAGTGGGAATCACGTGGCAATCACGTGGGAATCACGTGGGGATCACGTGTCAATCACTTGGAAATCACGTGGTAATCACGTGAGAATCACGTGGGAATCACGTGTCAATCACGTAGGAATCACGTGTCAATCATGTGTCAATCACGTGGGAATCACTTGGGAATCACGTGGGAATCCCGTGTCAATCACGTGGGAATCACGTGTCAATCACATGGGAATCACATGGGAATCACGTGGGAAGCATGTCGGAATCACGTGTCAATCACGTGGGAATCACGTGGGAATCACGTGGGAATCACGTGTCAATCACTTGGGATTCACGTGGGCATGACATGGGAATCATGTGGGAATCACGTGGGAATCACGTGTTAATCACATGGGAGTCACGTGGGAATCCCATGGGAATAACGTGTCAATCACATGGGAATCACGTGGGAATCACGTGGGAATCACATGGGAGTCACGTGGGAATCTCGTGGGAATCACGTGTCAATCACGTGTCATCACGAGGAAATCACGTGGGAATCACGTGAGAATCAAGTGGGAATCAACTGTCAATCAAGTGGGAATTACGTGGGAATCACGTGGGAATCACGTGTCAGTCACGTGGGAATCAGGTGGGAATCATGTGTCAGTCACGTTGGAATCACGTGGGAATCACGTGTGAATCACATGGGAGTCACGTAGGAATCATGTGATAATCACGTGGGAATCACGTGTCAATCACGTGGGAATCACGTCGGTATCACGTGGGAATCACGTCGGAATCATGTGGGAATCACATGTCAATCACGTGTGAATCACGTGGGTATCATGTGGGAATCACGAGTCAATCATGTGGGAATCACGTGTCAATCACGTGGAAATCACGTGGAATCACGTGAGAATCACGTGGGAATCACCTGTCAATCACATGGGAATCACCTGGGAAACACGTGGGAATCACGTGTCAATCACGTAGGAATCACGTGGGAATCACGTGAGAATCACGTGGGAATCACGTGTCAACCACGTGGGAATCACGTGGGAATCACGTGTCAATCACATGGGAATCACGTTTGAATCACGTGTCAATTACGTGGGAATCACGTGGGAATCACGTGGGAGTCATGTGTCAATCACGTAGGAATCACGTGTGAATCACGTGGAAATCACGTGTCAATCACGTAGGAATCACGTGTCAATCACCTGGGAATCACATGGGAATCACGTGGAAGCACGTGGGAATCACGTGTCAATCACGTGGAAATCACGTGGGAATCACGTGTCAATCACGTGGAAATCACCTGGGAATCACGTGGGAATCACGTGTCAATCACTTTGGATTCACGTGGGCATGACATGGGAATCATGTGGGAATCACGTCGGAATCACGTGTGAATCACATGGGAGTCACGTGGGAATCACATGGGAATAACGTGTCAATCACATGGGAATCACGTGGGAATCACGTGGGAATCACGTGTGAATCACATCTGAGTCACGTGGGAATCACGTGAGAATCACCTGTCAATCACGTGGAAATCACGTGGCAATCACGTGAGAATCACGTGGGAATCAACTGTCAATCAAGTGGGAATCACGTGGGAATCACGTGTCAATCACGTGGTAATCACGTGGGAATCACGTGGGAATCACGTGTCAATCACGTGGGAATCACGTGGGAATCACGTGTCAATCACGTGGCAGTCACGTGGGAATCACGTGGGAATCACGTGTCAATCACGTGGGAGTCACGTGTCAATCACATGGGATGCACGTGGGAATCACGTGGGAATCACGTGTCAATTACGGGGGAATCACGTGGAAATCACATGAGAATCACGTGGGAAT